>NW_028296632.1:1520000-1627500 GCF_055471065.1 Atractosteus spatula
TATTTTTACCATCTTAAACATTTGAAATCCTCCCCTGGGCAATTGTGACACTTCATCTTGGCTCCACCTAGGACACTCTTCAATCACTTCTCTCTTCTCCCACAGCACTCTCGTCTGTCGGCAGTATGTGGCGTCTTTGCATTACCACCAATCTCACCACAGCAAGAAAGCAACGGGTTTTGGCAAGAGAGGAGGAGACTGCCTGGCTCAAACGGGGATTGAACCCACGACTTTGGCGTTATTAGCACCACGCTCTAACCAACTGAGCTAACAGGCCTCGTGCCCGCTGTCCTCTCTGTGCTGCAAAAAATGGAATTCAGGGAAGTTTCTTTTGTCCTTTTTTGAATAGAAAGCCCTGCGATTCAGTGTACGGGCTTTCTCGTGCTGTTTAATGGTTCTTGTAACCCAAATCCTACACTGGCCTCAAGTGCCCCCCCATTTCACAGCATTTTTCAGCTGATTTCAAATGTACCTAAAGGAGAAGCATTATTGAAGACCATCAATTACCAAGAGCTTTTCGTGGTCACTTTTAATGACCACAGAGAGCTATGACCTCGGTTTTACATCTCATCCAAAAGACAGCGCCTTTTTACCACACAGCGTCTCCGTCACTATACTGGGGCATTGGGACCCGCACAGACCTCAGGGTGAGCGCCCCACCGCTGGCTCCATTAACACCGCTTCCAGCTGTAAGCTTTGCTTTTCCCTGTAGGTCACCCTCATCCGGGTACTGACCTGGCTCACAGCTTCTAAGCTTCAGTGGGTTTTCAGTTGCGAGTTGAAAGGGGATGCAAGTGATGGAGCCGCTCGCACCCGGGCCTCCCGCGTGGCAGGCGAGAATTCTACCACTGAACCACCAATGCACGCTGCAAGGGTCTACAAAAAATACGCTTTTTTACCACTCTGTGCTGGATGTTGGGTCCCAAGGGAACTTCTGGACGAGTGAGAATTTTCTGCTATCAAAATTTGGTTTCGGAGACTTTTGGCAGCCTACAGATGCAGCCATTCAAAATGCGCGGGCGATACCGCATTATTTTGCGGTACGCTGTACGCAGTCTACCGCAAGCTACCGGTAAATACCGCGAGTTACCGTAAATTCTCCTATAATACGACAAGCAAAATAATAGTATCCGGAATTTCCGCAAGGTGGAGCTAATAAAGCTCAACCTCTCATGTTTGAGCTGTGGCCATCAAAGTCTTTAACGAAGATATTACTAATAGTATTAATAATGAATGACCTTGGACAAGCTGTAAGTGTAAACTCAAAGTATTGCCCTGGTCAACATTCTTTTTTTCATTGACCGTCTTTGTAAAAGTAACACCACAGCATTTCGCAATCACGCATTTGTTTCCAATCATGCAAAGTACAGTAATTTTTGAGAATCGATTCACCATGCCTTTCACATGCTCATAAAAGAGATTGATTTAGGAACATAAACATATTACCATATGAAAACTGTACTGTATACAGTATGTATATGTATATTTAATGTCTTAACTGTGCCCGTTTAAGTATTGAATATTCATATCTAATTTTACCACTGAAGGGAAATCTTAGTAGCTGAGGATAAAAAGAATAGGAGCATACTGCAACGCGTGTGAAGGCCATAAACGATATTAATTTTGGAACATAAACATACAGTATATGGCTGGTCTCGGTACTTTAAAGAAAACATACACGAAACATGGTTTCATTATGACCAGAATCGGTCTTGAGATATTTTTAACTTGATTTACAGTATTTGAGAAGTATGTCTTAACACCGATACTACAGTGCTTAAGTACTGCTCACGTATATGTTTCTAGGTTTATATTATGCATTTCATACGGTCAAATTACTTTTGAGCAACTAATAAGAAGCGCAAAACGGTATGCGTTTTAGTTTCGTTTTGTGCTGGGACCCGTGGATTGATTAGAGATATCAAGTACATACAAGTCATTTTTTAAATGTTGTAGTTCGTCTTGAAAAAATGTTACGAGTACATCATCCATCAACAATTACACAGGTTCTGTTTTCATATTGCGGATTTTGGTTACGTAATATTATTTTCTAGATTTCACGTTGTGAATATATGATTTGGGCAAACAGAGCCGCAAAGAAGTACATTATGTTGTTGTTGTTTTTTTTGCAGTTTTATCTAGAACAAGCGATGCTTAAACCTTTGTCTGATTCTTGTGAAACTATCCACACGACAGTTACAGTACCTAGGAGTTGACTTCAGTGATGTCACTGATGGGATGTTTCTAAAAATCCATCCTCTGTAAAACGTCTTCTCTAGTTGTCCTGCATATGTATTCGCTAATGAAGCTGTGTGTTCTGAGCCTGGATCTCTACATTTCTGTATGAACCAGCTTAGAGGGCTAAAGACAGCTTGTGTTTAAATTGAGTGTAAGGCAATTTATGCTTCTAAAGTCATGGTCAGCATTTATTATTGTACTGTGCTGTAAACTTGTTCTGTGCCTAGTCACATTATTTTATAGCGTTTTTATAGTGTTATCAAATCCGGTGGTGCTGTGTGTTAGTTTCCTGACTCCCATGTCACATGGTCTGTGATTGAAACCTGTGAAACCGGTTTAATTCGTCACAGCCAGCACTCCGGCAGAGAGGGGGTTGTACTCGTAAAGTAGAAGCAGGCGAGATTTCCAGCGAAAGACACCTCCCCCCCACCCTCATACGATTCGCATTGTAATTACACATTGTAATTGTATTACACATTGTACACATGCTTAAAAGAGAAGAGAGAAAACGCAAGCCTTCTTCAGGTGTGAGGGTCTTCTGCTCAGAATGAAACGCTAAAATGTAATGTAGGCTCTGAATGGGTTCAATTATGATTTGGGCTTGATTAAGGTCGCTGCCTTTCATCTAAAACCCTACTTGAATCCTTCGAAACTAAAAATCAGTGTTTGTGAGTTCTAAATAAAGAGGTATCCAGGTAACAGTGAAACGGGCGGACAGTCTGGGGAGATCGCCCGTTTTCCATGTAAATAGTTCCCTGGTTCCGCACCCCTTGGTGTTTCTCTCGCTCTCTCTCGGGTCACCTGATCATTAGCTCAAAAGATTTCAGTGCTTTGTGTATATTCTAATGGTAGTGGGGGCAGGGTGTGTGCGAACAGGTTTGGTTGAAATTGCATTGGAGATCTATGTTCTTCACACCTGAAACATTTCCTCTGAAAGCATTTTCTTCGCTGTTTAACCGATCTTGTTACAGCATGTTACAGTTTACTATTATTAACCATATTAATTTTAAGTGCTTAATGCCATTTTTTGACCAGGCACGAATATTCTTAAGTCCATATCTTCGCAAGGGAATCAGTGCGAATTGCAATACTAATTAAATTAAAACTACTAACTACTAACTAATACTAATTAAAACAAACCAGAAACGTGTTGTTCTGTCTAATGACATTACAAGTGGAAAGATTACAGATTTTAATCGTCTTTAATTTTGTTACGTTATACATTTTAGAAACGTTTCATCCATACAAACACCACAAAACTATTTTCGATTGTATTTCTGAATAGTATGTTACACTTAGTTCACTGTTTTAAATACATCTAATTAAGAAAGTTAGGTGTTAGCATAAACTATTAGCAATCAATAATATTAAATTAAAGTTAAATACAAAACTAAAGAAAAAATAGGGTTAAATATAATTCAAAATATTTTGCTAACAATGTTAACTGTTTATGAATAATAAAATGTATTAACTAAGGAGTAGGATGGCACAGTTGTTAGTATGTTTTTTGTTTTGTTTCTTTTTCATAAATACAACAGTAGTACCTGATGTCTGAAGTGGAAATCTAATAAGTAAATTGATTCTTAAAAATGTAGAGAGCTTTGAAAAAAATATATTGGCGCTTTTAGATAATATATTTCAAGGATGTAACTGCTGTGCTACAGTACGTGCAGAATTTTAGAAATCATTTTTTGTCAACAAAGTACACTGTTTAGGTTAGTTTAGAAGACAATGTACCAAAACAATATATGCTGTCTGGGTCATTAGAATTAGCTGAAAGTAACTGATAAGCTTTGAATAACAAATCTAGTTTTTCTTCTCTCGCTCTATGATGTAATCTGTTTTCTCTTAGAGAAAGGGGAAGTTTTAGAAGGGACCAAGTGCTGAACTTTTTTACAGCGCAACGTCTTATAAAAACCCTGTTCTGCTTGTAACAAATTGAGTCTCTGGTTGCACTTTGCGAAGTGGTAGCAGGGCTCCCAATATTGCAATATTGAAATAAAGACCTTACTCAGGTGAGAACTCTCTCTTGTGGCTTCCTTGATAGTTATATTTCCATGACATGTCTCAGTGGCTTTCAAAATTAAATTATGCATGCAAACCTGTGAACTAGAAAGATAACTAAGATACCCATCCATTTATAATGGTGGCGAAGTGGTTAGCATTGCTATCTTGCAGTACTGGGGTCCTAGGATCAATTCCTGCCATCCTGTGTGTGGGGGTTTTACATGTTCTCTCTGGGTTACATGGTTTTTCTCCATATGTGTGATATGACTCCCTCTCGCACTCCGAAACATACTGGTAAGTTAATTGGTTTATGGGAAAACTGGCCCTGGTGTGTGTGTGTTTGTGTCTGTCTGTCCTGTGATGGACTGGCGCTATGTCCAGGGTCCGTTGCTTACTGGGATAGGCTCCAAATCCTCTGTACTGGATAAAGAGATTAGAAATGGATGGAAGTAAAGGCACTGTGTGGATGGAACTATACACAGTGTTAGAAACCCACGATGAAATGGCAGCATCTCACTGAGAATAAAATATTTAATAGTGCTGGCTTAAGGAAACAGCCTTTCCACCTCTCTTGCACATCAGTATCCATACCTAGTTATTTAAACAAATTGCCTCTAATTATAAACATCTTAATGTGCTGGCTCTGTGGATCCGCATCAGCTATGTTTGCCCATTCCTTCAATTCATGTGCATCCAACACACAGTTCAATGCCAGCAACTACACATAATCTAAAATACAATCCTTATTTCAGTATCTATGTAAACATATAGTCTGTTAACTTCATCATCTTCATCAAAAGTATGCCTAACCCCATTAGGAAGTGTTCTTGTTATAAGTGTATTCCTCAGCTTTCCCCAAATTATCTTCTTCTTGCCAACATCTCTAGTCTTTTATCCTGCAATAACTCAGCCAACACTTAAATCTCCAAAAGCTGCTTGTGTTAATTTCTTTAAATCACAAATATCATGTGTAAATACTGGCCATGTAATACTCTGCATTGTGGAATAATAGTTTATTTTAAAGGGAACTAGAGAAATCAAGAAAGGCTTTTTTTCTAGAATTAATAAATGCACATCCTGTTCACTGGTGAAATTAAATCCACACTGAGCAATCTTCAATATGTTCAGAATATGACAGCAAGAATCCTATCAGGGATGCATTACACCTGTTTTCAAGTCCTTGCACTGGTTACCTATCAGATTTCGAGTCAACTTCAAAATCCTTATCCTCCTTATACAGATGCAGCCATTCAAAGTGCGCGTTACAGACACGTACCGCAGGTGGCGTCGCTCAGTGTGACGCAAGATGACGCGTGGCACCGCAGTACGTGATTGGTTGACCAACAGGGGCACTCGTGGTACGTTGGTTTGTCGTAGAAAGACTTACAGTACAGTAAACGTCTTTGCTGTGCCCGTTGTAGATATTGAATTTTACCACTGAAGGGAAATCTTAGTAGCTGAGCATAAAAAGAATAGGAGCATACTGTAACGCGTGTGAAGGCCATAAATGATATTAATTTTGGAACATAGACATACAGTATATAGCTTTTCTTGGTACTTTAAAGAAAAAAATACACACCAGTATTCCATTTCTCCCTAACGATTTTAAGCATCGAAGTATTTAACTAGCATGTGAAATAGCGTGTGAAAAAGTGGTAGTTTTAAGCTTTTCTGCTAATATAATATGGAATCGCGTATCTAAAGAATTTAATAACGGTATTCGTGTGCTGCGACAGGGCTGTGTAGGGCTGTTTCGCCTGCCTGTTCATGCGTGCTGTCTTGTAGCCGACTGGTCTAGGTGCGTGACTACCAGCGGGCAGGTTGTGTGTTCGAATCCAGCTGGTGCTAGACTCTTCTTTTAACAAACATTTCTTCGAAAAAATAGAATAGCGATATTATGGACAATCAATTGACTTTTATATTTCAAACTATCGCAACATGATCGATATTTGCGATATTTTGAACATATCTTCCCTTCTGACAGTGGCTCCTGCTTCTATTGTGTGTGTGTGTGCAACAGAGTAAATTTTTATAGAGAAATGGAGGCTGGACAGTATGCGTTACAATATAAACATTTATATTGATTTAAATCGTGTTCTGATTTAAATCGCAAACGCGTGTTTAATTATATGTGTTTTTTAATCATAATCAGGCTAATGCAACATAAATTGATACAGTATCTTTGTCTTCTAAGTATCTTAATAAACTTTCAGCATAGCTTTCTACCCGTCAAGATTTATATTTCTTGGGATTTTGGGATCAAATGTGGAAGGATTAGATTATAATCGTTTTTATTTGTCAAATACGTGATTGTATTTCTGAATGTTATGTGACACCTACAGTAGTTCACTGCTTTAAATACATCGAATTAAGAAAGTTATGTGTAGCACTTTAGAACTTTTTTCTGAACCAGGGAAAATCTGATCATGTTTCTCTATAACAATAATAAAAAACTTTATTTTACATATCGCCTTTAAAAGTGGCATCTCAAAGCAATACAGTAGATCGAAAAACAGTTAAAAGGGACCAAATTAAATACCAGACAATCGCAAACGCGTTTTCAATAAAATTATTTTATTCATTCAGCAGTTTGTGAGAGGGACATCCAGCAGGGAGAGACACACACACCGGTTTTCATTGACAAAATTGTTTTTTTTCAATTCCTCTTGTCTAACAGGAATGTTTTGTTTGTGGACAGACTGTTAGACAAGAGGAAAAGACCGCCTCCTCCTATGAAGCATTAATCGCGTATCTAAGGAAAATTGCAGTATACCTTTGTTCATGCACATCATTATACAGTACAGTATCTCAATTTGTATTTCGATTAAAAAAAATCGTTTGCCCAGCCACTACTGTTGTTATTGTTTTTATCCTGTAAAGCGTTTCCTTTTTCTGCGTTTTCCATTTCCTTTTTCTGATCACTCGCTTTCTGGATACACATCTCACCTGTCCTGTTCTTTGTTTTCCTGGTTTGCTGATTATGCCTGCTGCGGTCCACTCCTACCCTCACACCTAAAGAATACTATTTTAAATTTCTTGGCGCAGTTCATTAACCCTTGTATGTGCTGTCCGCGCCGAAAATGCAATTAAAAAAAAGTCAAAAAACGCACTCAAAATACAATTTATAGCTTAATAAGATACACTCCACAGGCAAATTTAATTGTGTGTTAGTTTCCTGACTCCCATTATTTAAACTGCGACACTGATCATTCATCTCTAAATAAACTTTATTTTATATAGCGTTTTATGCGAATAGGTAATTAGATTGCTCATAAACCTAATCTCTTTTTCTACATAAACACAGCGTGATTGCTCTCTGAAAATGCTTTTCCTTTATTTTTAAAGTAGGCTCAGATTTCAACTATAGATCGTATTATTATAAACTTTCTTGGAAAAATGTATTTTATGTAAACCATGTTTGCTATTAATTTATTTAGGGCTAAAATACGTTCATTGTCTTCCAATCGAGTCGAGTCGACATTGGAAGCCTGCCACACCCGGACTGTTAAACCAACGCATTAGCACGTCAAAGCCCGTATTGGTATTGAGCCAGTATTGTCTTTAGTATTCCCCCCCTCTCCCCTCAATTCAATTCAATTCAAGGTGTTTTATTTGCATGACAGATGGGTACAAGCAGTGTTGGGTATGTATGTTGTAATGCTTTCGGCAGACAGGCACTGTGTAAGAGCCGGCGCACCAGAGGAGCGCACTGAGGGAGCGTCTGCATTTATAACTTAGTTTTTAAAATTAGTCAAGCAATATGAAGCATCTCCTTTTACGTTTAAGTCCCTTAAATACATTGAGCACAGCTTTCTCATCACTTAAGATTGCTTTTGATACCATCCTTACACAAAGCAGAAGGGAGATCTTAGTGCCTGAGCATAAAAAGAATAGGAGCATACTGCAACGCGTGTGAAGTCCATAAACGATATTAATTTTGGAACTTAAACATACAGTATATGGCTGGTCTCGGTACTTTAAAGAAAAAAATACACACCGGTATTCCATTTCTCCCTAAACATTTTAAGCATCGAAGTCTTTAACTAACGCGATACCGGAGTCAACAAGCATACTTTTAGAATTTGATTAAAAGGGAATATAATATGGAATCGCATATCTCAAGAAATTAATAACGATATAATTATATTCATGTTGCAAAAGAACTGCAACGGACATAAAAACTCCCTTGCTTTTAACAGAGCGTTCCATAATTTCTAACTACGAAAATGCCAGGTGAAAGGATTTGTAAACATATTTTGTTAAAGCGAGTCAGTTTTTTCCGCAACACATAAAAGACATTTTTCCAAGAAAGTTTAGCCTTTGTCACTAATGAAACCACTAAATAAAGACATAAATCTAGAAATCTTAAGATTTGTTTTATTTAATGTTGGTAGCAGGATGAACTGTCAGAGTGTATATTTTGTCGCAGAGTTGCTGCAAGATGTTAACAGTGAAAAAGGTATTTAGAAATGAGTTATTTCAAGATGAAAATTTTCAGAATAATTGCAAATCTAGCAGGATAGAGAAAGCACAGAAAACTGGCAGTTAGATTGATCAGACTAGTATGAAAAGTCATTTAGCAAAGGGAATGAGAAGAGTGACAAACTAGTATACTTTAGATCTTTTTAAATCTGATCATGTTTCCCTATAACAATAATAAAAAACTTTATTTGATATATCACCATTAAAGGTGGCATCTCAAAGCAATACAGTAGATGTAAAAACAGATAAAAGGACCACAGATTACAAAGTAAATGCATATAAGAAAGACAAGCAGTTAGAGGTGCTACCAAAATTAGAAAATGAAGCAGATACAGACACTAAGTCTTCTGAAAAGAAAGGTTCTGAGGTTAGATTTAAACTGGCCCTGGTGTGTGTGTGTTTGTGTCTGTCTGTCCTGTGATGGACTGGCGCTATGTCCAGGGTGTATTCTGCCTTGTGTCCGTCGCTTACTGGGATAGGCTCCAAATCCTCTGTACTGGATAAAGAGATTAGAAATGGATGGAAGTAAAGGCACTGTGTGGATGGAACTATACACAGTGTTAGAAACCCACTATGAAATGGCAGCATCTCACTGAGAATAAAACATTTTATAGGGCTGGCTTAAGGAAACAGCCTTTCCACCTCTCTTGCACATCAGTATCCATACCTAGTTATTTAAACAAATTGCCTCTAATTATAAACATCTTAATATGCTGGCTCTGTGGATCCGCATCAGCTATGTTTGCCCATTCCTTCAATTCATGTGCATCCAACACACAGTTCAAAGCTAGCAACTACACAAAATCTAAAATATGAGCTCTACTTGCCACTTACAATACCAACAGTACCAGCTAACTTTAGTAGTGACATTTTCATGGATCTTTTTAACAATAAAATTTACAACATCAGACTTCAGACACAATTAAACAGGGCTCAAAAAAGTCTGGTACAAACATTTTCAGCATGGAATAAACCTTTACTTTAATGGTATAAACCTTAAATGGATTCATATTCTCAATAAGATTTGGTGCTCAGTAACATGACTTAGAAAATGACAGAAGACATACGTATCATGCTTATCCTTCTATTTTTCATAATTGTAAACTCCTTAAGGCAGTTACATTTTCTCTGTTCTGACCTGGAGTTACAGAGAAATTTAAATTCTAATAAGAGATTTGTAATGAGGAAAGTCATACCAATCACTCATACCAGGATTTGCAATCACAATACAAATACTTTCTTTCTGTATGTGTTTATTTTGCAGTTTGAGTCTATGGCATTCCTTTGGGGGTCTATACTCCAAGGCATGACTTTTTTATGGGAGCATGACATTTTTTTAAAGTCTTTTAATGCAAGCTTCATATAAACCCTTAGCAGTGGTTACTGTCTGGAGCAGGTACTTGAATGGCACAGATTCATTGAAATGATTCAATTTCTTTTGAAAATATTTGGGATAATACATATTCCAGAAATCACAGCCGTTGAATTATCCAGAAATTAATTTCTCTCAGGGTGTATTTAACCCCTCATGGATGGCATTGTATGAAATGAGTTTGAAGTTCCCCATTTGCCTCTATTATGAGATGCTGTGGACACTATTTTATACATTTTAGGAGTGTCCATAGGAAGGTATGTTCTAGAAAGAGTGAACTTCTGTTTTGCCATTATTTTTAATAGGGGCGTTACATGTTTACACTTGGTGCTCCTACTAGAGGAGAGGATATGATTAATCTAGGCTTATCACAGAAACTGAAACACATCTGGTTGGTGAGTCTACTGTGGGTAAAATGTTACTGGTACCGCATGTTGTAAAGCTCGGTATTTTCTCTCTTGGCCTGACTTTTTTTAATGTCTGAGTGTTAGAATCCATGTTGTTGCTGGTAAGGGAATGGTAGGTGCTGTGATTGACACAGTCAAAGCCTTGTACAGAGATACCATTGTAGCTGTTTGACAGTATTTTAGATGCCCTTAGTTAAAAGCATGGGAGGAAGTACTGCCAAGGGAAGGGGGGGGAGCAAGGATTTTTTCTTTGAGTTTGTGAGGTTATTTTTTGTTATATTGTGTTTCAGAAAGCAAGAAAATAAGATTTACTGTATGATAAAAAGAGAAAGAGCTGGAGTAGATCCTCAGATCAGTTTGCTACCAGCAATCAAACAAAAAAATGGAAAGAATTGTCTCCTCCTGATTGGAACCTTTCTTACTGTCTTATTATAATTTATCAGGCTACCTTTTAATTTCCACTGAGAGAAGGAAGTCACTTGTCATGCAGCTATTTTATTCTTCATTGCACAATATGCTCTAAGTTAGCAAATGAAACATGAAATAAATCAAGAATACGATTAACATGAATGTATAAACATCCAAACTATACTTTATCACATTTAATTATTGGGTTAGCTTTTTATTGAGCCAAAATGTTATAAATGTGTGAACGTCTGTAAAATGGAAATATTTATATTTTTCTCTTTTCTGTTACCTGCCTGACAGCATTTTGTATCCCATTCAGTATATTACTGAAAAATATTAGACCCAACCTAAAGAATTCATGGGGGTAGTGGGACACAGTACTGCAAAGAGTCTCCTAAAGGGACAGAGCTATTAGTACTTATGTGTTTGAGTCTGGAGAATATAGTAAACTCTAAACATTAAGGGAATGCATGGAATCGGAAAATATAAATTGCATAGTACACAAGACTTAACTGGTTTTATTCTAGGAAAGCAGACAAGACTGAGTCATGGGACTCAGAGGATCCAAGGCTAGACTGAGTATAATAGGCTTCGGGCTTCTATTGTGACATCTACTGTAAATTACAAAAATGTTAAAAGTAAACAAAATAAAGTAACTAGAATGTGGTCTGAAATCACCCCTTTAGACACCCCTTTTACTTCACTGGAGTCAGATATGAAAGGCAATAGTCTCCCGTTCTGTCTGCTGTGTGTTGCAGCAGAGGGACTCCCTGCAGCTGAAAGGGGCAGAGTAACTTGCATGCCCTCTAGTACAGTTTACACATGCACGACTTTAAAAGCTAGCAAGACAGGTTTCGATTCACATTAGCTGGCGAGCCTTGTTAAAAAACGAATGATAATGTAACATGCCACTGTTCATGAACAAAGTTATACTGAGATTTCCTAAGATACGTGATTAAAAAATAAATAAATAAAAATTTGAATCTCCTGCGGAACACATTCCATAAGAATCAGCGGTTTTACAGTATATATCGCCTTTAAAGGTGGCTTCTCAAAACGCTTTACGGGATAAAAACAACCAGAACAGCAGCAACAACAATATTGTATTTCGTTGCATTTTGAAAACCAAGTAATAACTTAACTATACAGTACGTGCAAACGTTTCGTATGTTGCTGTCGTGAATGCCTGCGTACCCATAAGAATTTTATTTGCCTTGAGTCTGTCTACAGTATCTCTGTCCCACTACCCCCCTCTCTCCCTCAATTCAATTCAATTCAAGGTGTTTTATTTGCATGACAGATGGGTACAATTCTTGTTGGGAATGTATACTTTGATATTTACACCCGGCGCGGCACCGAGGGAGCGTCTGCATTTATAACTTGGTTTTTAAAATTAGTCAAGCAATATGAAGCATCTCCTTTAACTTTTAATTCCCTTAAATACATTGAGCACAGCTTTCTCACCATCCTTACACAAAGCAGAAACTGTCGGATGACTCACAGTACAAGTGGAAAGATTACAGATTTTAATCGTCTTTAATTTTGCCTGTGGAGTGTATCTTATTAAGCTATAAATTGTATTTTGAGCGCGTTTTTTGACTTTTTTTTAATTGCATTTTCGGCGCAGACAGCACATACAAGGGTTAATGAACTGCGCCAAGAAATTTAAAATAGTATTCTTTAGGTGTGAGGGTAGGAGTGGACCGCAGCAGGCATAATCAGCAAACCAGGAAAACAAAGAACAGGACAGGTGAGATGTGTATCCAGAAAGCGAGTGATCAGAAAAAGGAAATGGAAAACGCAGAAAAAGGAAACGCTTTACAGGATAAAAACAATAACAACAGTAGTGGCTGGGCAAACGATTTTTTTTAATCGAAATACAAATTGAGATACTGTACTGTATAATGATGTGCATGAACAAAGGTATACTGCAATTTTCCTTAGATACGCGATTAATGCTTCGTAGGAGGAGGCGGTCTTTTCCTCTTGTCTAAAAGTCTGTCCACAAACAAAACATTCCTGTTAGACAAGAGGAATTGAAAAAAAACAATTTTGTCAATGAAAACCGGTGTGTGTGTCTCTCCCTGCTGGATGTCCCTCTCACAAACTGCTGAATGAATAAAATAATTTTATTGAAAACGCGTTTGCGATTGTCTGGTATTTAATTTGGTCCCTTTTAACTGTTTTTCGATCTACTGTATTGCTTTGAGATGCCACTTTTAAAGGCGATATGTAAAATAAAGTTTTTTATTATTGTTATAGAGAAACATGATCAGATTTTCCCTGGTTCAGAAAAAAGTTCTAAAGTGCTACACATAACTTTCTTAATTCGATGTATTTAAAGCAGTGAACTACTGTAGGTGTCACATAACATTCAGAAATACAATCACGTATTTGACAAATAAAAACGATTATAATCTAATCCTTCCACATTTGATCCCAAAATCCCAAGAAATATAAATCTTGATGGGTAGAAAGCTATGCTGAAAGTTTATTAAGATACTAAGAAGACAAAGATACTGTATCAATTTATGTTGCATTAGCCTGATTATGATTAAAAAACACATATAATTAAACACGCGTTTGCGATTTAAATCAGAACACGATTTAAATCAATATAAATGTTTATATTGTAACGCATACTGTCCAGCCTCCATTTCTCTATAAAAATTTACTCTGTTGCACACACACACACAATAGAAGCAGGAACCACTGTCAGAAGGGAAGATATGTTCAAAATATCGCAAATATCAATCATGTTGCGATATTTTGAAATATAAAAGTCAATTGATTGTCCATAATATCGCTATTCTATTTTTTCGAAGAAATGTTTGTTAAAAGAAAAGTCTAGTACCAGCTGGATTCGAACACACGACCTGCCAGCTGGTAGTCACTCACCTAGACCAGTCAGCTACAAGATAGCACGCATGAACAGGCAGGCGAAACAGCCCTACACAGCCCTGTCGCAGCACACGAATACTGTTATTAAATTCTTTAGATACGCGATTCCATATTATATTAGCAGAAAAGCTTAAAACTACCACTTTTTCACACGCTATTTCACATGCTAGTTAAATACTTCGATGCTTAAAATCGTTAGGGAGAAATGGAATACTGGTGTGTATTTTTCCTTTAAAGTGCCGATTCCTGGAATCTGACTGGCTGACACCCCTCTGAAGTGGTTCCATAAAATCTGGTATACGGAAAAGAAAGCGTTGATAAATACAAGTGTCTTTTAATACACTCTTTGCTGTGCTCTTGAGGATCCTTGTGATATTTTAAGCTCTAGTTGAATGATAGGTGTCGCATTTTAAATCATTTTCGTAGTTAGAAATTATGAAACGCCCTGTTAAAAGCAAGGAAGTTTTTATGCCCGTTGAAGTAAAACAAAATGCCTGACAAAGTATGGCTTGGACAGATTCCAAGTGCTTGTACAAATGTGCTAAAGAAATTATACTTTGAGTATACAGCTTGTCCAAAGTCATCCATTATTAATACTATTAGTAATATCTTCAGTAAAGGCTTTGATGCATAAATATTTCTGATAAAGGTAGGTTGTGTACTTTTGTCCAACTGAGCAATCTTGCTTTCATAAAATATACCAACATTTTAATGACTGATGATTAACATGCTGTAATACACAGTTCAAAATTAAAGGCTCAAATGCTGTACATGAGAGGTTAAGCTCCCCCTGGCGGTTTTACAAGGCGACGCCGGATAGTTAACCACGTGACACCACGTTAAATGCGTCATACTGCGTGATACTGCGACACGCCCACCGGGGTATGCCGCGAAATACCTCACTCATTTTGAATGGCTGCATCTGTATACTGTCCTACAACTGTTATTATTGATCACCGAATTATTGTACTTGACATGACTTCATTCAGCCTTTCCTGAACGTCTATGACAGGCAGAGAGAGTGCTGTTTCTGGTGCGATCTTTTGCAGCTGACATTTCACTGTTTTAAACGAACAAGAAATTAGATTGCTCATAAATCAGTTATTCTATATAAACACAGCGTAATTGCCCTCCGAAAATCCTCTTTTTCTTGTTCGTTTTAGAGACCTTGATCGAAACTGATTTTAGATGTCAGAAAGGATTTATTTTCTCTGTATTTCCTACATTGCTTTGTCGAGATTTTAACTTTATATCTAACTTTATATCTAGGCTCAGATTTCAACTATAAATCGTACAGTAATTAATAGCAGTAAATACTGATGTTTTGCGCCCTCTTACCACAAAAATATATGTTTTGTAGTTGGGATTAACTTTATTTCGTACGCGTAGCTACTCCGATTCGGACACCGAACAGTTAAAGATGGCGGCAAATCAGACACCCAGAGAGGGGGCGTCTTCTCGCCTCCATAACTAAAATGCCAAATAGGAGTGGCTTAAGCGACATACACAGTCGTGTAACTGACAGTTTGAGGTAGCCTATCGTGTAAATTTCGCTTTGTTGCTGATAGGTTAAGCTTTCGAAACTCTGCCCCAAAGTCATGTGACTGATTTTTCGCCCTGTTTCGTTGGTTAAACGCAATGATCACAAGCACCACCATGGTAACTGGGATGTGTAGTTTTTAATTCCGTTTGAATTATAACTGTACGTACTGTCTTCATATTTGGCCAGGGCTTTAAAGAGAAGGCGCGCCAAAAAATTTCGGTGCCGTCGTCTCCGCTTTAAAGGTACCCCCGTGCTGGAAGAATTTGAACTCGGAACGTTTGCCCAGCGTAGTTATAGTGGACATAAAAACAGGAGTTTGCTGGCATTATATCCTAGAAGACACAGACCGGCACCAGACCGGTAAATGCTTGATGAACTAGGGATTGGACAGTTTCCAAGTGCTTGTACAATCGATGGAAATGTTCAAATAAATGTGCAAAAGAAATAAACACAATAATCATTTATTTCTTTATCATATTAGCTAGCTAATATCCTCTCTTTGCTAGTTAGTGGCTGTGTTTCTGCGTTGGGTAGCAACGGGTGACTGTTCTCAGGCGGAAGATGTAAACAGCTTAATTTTCGTGTTAAATAATTTTTAAAAATTAAAATTCATTCTATACAGCAATCACATATTTGGGTACCGTTTCATACAACTTTCATGCTTAAAATGTTTAGGGAGAAATGGAAGACTGGTGTGTATTTTTTCTTTAAACTATCAAGACCAGCCATACACAGTACAGTTTATGTACATACAGTAATGTTTATGTTCCTAAATTAATATCGTTTATGACCTTCAGATGCGTTATGCTCCTCTTCTTTTTATGCTCAGCTACTAAAATTTCCCTTTAGTGGTACAATTCCATATAAATATTCAAAACTAAGCAGATTGAAATGTGCACAGTAAAGACATTAGATGATTAAATCTTTTCACTACCAACCAATGCACCACGAGTGCCCCTGTCGGTCATTTTGGCCAGCCAATCACTTACCGCGGTGCCCTACGGTGCCCTGCGGGTTGGTTACTGTACCACGGGTTTTTACCGCTCATTTTGAATGGCTGCATCTGTAGGTTGTCTCTCGCAGTGTTCAGGAATTGCATTCCGAAACTGAGTCAGATCAAAAGTTGTAAGAAAAGCACCTATGGTGTCGGTTCGAACAGCTTTATTGATTCGATGTTAAAGGCCGGAAATGGGGCACAAGACACGCGACCGCAAAAAGCGTCGCCATCTGCTTCCAGCTGCAAAATGCCGTTTGCGGACGCTGAAGCATTTGAACTTGAACTTTATTGCCATATGTAACCGGTACTGGTACAATGGAATTCTTACTTACAGAAGGTCTCTCGATTGTAAAACAAGTGTAAAAAACAAGACAAAGTGCAAACAGTGCATCAAGACAATGTACAAACAAACAATAGACAATGTGCAAGTAAACATGTAGACATTTCTTTCCAAGGCAGCGGGTACAAGCGATCTCGCGTTTTAAAACCACCAGGAAAAGCAGAAAGGCACTTTTCCTTGCTTGCGCCGGCACACAACGACGTGAGGAGGACACCGTAGTCGGCAGGATTCGAACCTGCCCGGGGAGACCCCAATGGATTTCTAGTTCATCGTCTTAACCACTCGGCCACGACTACAGCGAGCGCCGCCGTTGCTGCGTTCTTGCTACAATCTCACATGGATCGCGAGACGCCGGCGGAAACCTTTTTCAAAGTCGTTCTCCATTAAAAAAAAAACCTTTCCAAAATACAAGCCTTGCAGACAGACACGCCTCAGAGGACTTAAGGGTGGCTTCATGTGGGAATGATAAAGTCTCCCCGTCCGGACAGGAAAATGGCACTTTGTTAGACACAAAGAAACAATCAACAACAGACAAATGTCCACAAGCATTTAAGAAGCCGCACCATGTTCTTGCTACAATCTCACACGGATCGCGAGACGCCGGCGGAAATCTTTTTCAAAGTCGTTCTCCGTTAAAAAAAAAAACCTTTCCAAAATATAAACCTTGCAGACAGACACGCCTCAGAGGACTTAAGGGTTGCTTCATATGGGAATGATAAAGTCTCCCCGTCTGGACAGGAAAATGGCACTTTGTTAGACACAAAAACACAATCAACAACAGACAAAAGTCTACAAGCATTTTAGAAGCCGCACTTGAAATAGCTCTTACATTCGTGTTAGACGCAGGAATCGCCTTTTTATTGACGCTCTTACAAACGCCATGGAAAGCAAAACAAAGCAAAGCAGAGCAGAACAAAACGAACAAAATAAAACCCTCATGTCCTGCACTTGAATATAATGCCGTTACGTGCTGAAGCGGTATTGGACGTCATCCTAGCACTGCAACCCGGGGCGTACGGTATATGGGAACGAGCACACGTCACGAATCGTCTCTAATCACTCCCTGCACTGTAAGGCGCCTTGAAGCGTGCACCCTCAACATTCATCTTTGCGCATCTGTGAAAGGTAAACTCTTGAGCAAACTCTGAACCAGACGCTCAAACTCCAGCTAGCATTAGGGGTAGCATTCCCACGCTACTTGAACACTTTGTTTACGCTCAGTGCTGGATTTTGGGAACTTTAGGACGAGTGGGACTTTTCTCCTATCTGTCAATTCGTTTTGTTTTGGAGACTCTTGGCTGTCTGTGTTGTATAGTGCAGCGTGAAGAAAACGTTTTCGAAAACTGTGCTGGCTCAAAAGTTGTAAGAAATCCTCTCCAGCTCTTTTAAGTCTCTTCAGTTTTGTCATTTAAAGTGAAACTAGATGTATAACTGGAGCCTCACTTATGCAAATGGTGAGGCTCCAGTTCGACATCTAGTTTCACTTTATATGACAGAAGTACATCAGACTGCGCCGGACTGGGGGATCACTTCCGGTTATTTTTACCATCTTAAACATTTGAAATCCTCCCCTGGGCAATTGTGACACTTCATCTTGGCTCCACCTAGGACACTCTTCAATCACTTCTCTCTTCTCCCACAGCACTCTCGTCTGTCGGCAGTATGTGGCGTCTTTGCATTACCACCAATCTCACCACAGCAAGAAAGCAACGGGTTTTGGCAAGACAGGAAGAGACCGCCTGGCCCGAACGGGGATTGAACCCGCGACCTTGGTGTTATTAGCACCACGCTCTAACCAACTGAGCTCACAGGCCTCATGCCGATTGTCCTCTCTGTGCTGCAAAAAATGGAATTCAGGGAAGTTTCTTTTGTCCTTTTTTGAATAGAAAGCCCTGCGATTCAGTGTACGGGCTTTCTCGTGCTGTTTAATGGTTCTTGTAACCCAAATCCTACACTGGCCTGAAGTGCCCCCCCATTTCACAGCATTTTTCAGCTGATTTCAAATGTACCTAAAGGAGAAGCATTATTGAAGACCATCAATTACCAAGAGCTTTTGTCAAAGGTTTTGGTGGTCACTTTTAATGACCACAGAGAGCTATGACCTCGGTTTTACATCTCATCCAAAAGACGGCGCCTTTTTACCACACAGCGTCTCCGTCACTATACTGGGGCATTGGGACCCGCACAGACCTCAGGGTGAGCGCCCCACCGCTGGCTCCATTAACACCGCTTCCAGCTGTGAGCTTTGCTTTTCCCTGTAGGTCACCCTCATCCGGGTACTGACCTGGCTCACAGCTTCTAAGCTTCAGTGGGTTTTCAGTTGCGAGTTGAAAGGGGATGCAAGTGATGGAGCTGCTCGCTGCAAAAGCCACTGCATTGGCCAGGAATCGAACCCGGGCCTCCCGCGTGGCAGACGAGAATTCTACCACTGAACCACCAATGCACGCCGCAAGGGTCTACAAAAAAGATGCTTTTTTACCACTCTGTGCTGGATGTTGGGTCCCAAGGGAACTTCTGGACGAGTGAGAATTTTCTGCTATCAAAATTTGGTTTCGGAGACTTTTGGCAGCCTACAGATGCAGCCATTCAAAATGCGCGGGTGATACTGCATTATTTTGCGGTACGCTGTACGCAGTCTACCGCAAGCTACCGGTAAATACCGCGAGTTACCGTAAATTCTCCTATAATACGACAAGCAAAATAATAGTATCCGGAATTTCCGCAAGGTGGAGCTAATAAAGCTCAACCTCTCATGTTTGAGCTGTGGCCATCAAAGTCTTTAACGAAGATATTACTAATAGTATTAATAATGAATGACCTTGGACAAGCTGTAAGTGTAAACTCAAAGTATTGCCCTGGTCAACATTCTTTTTTTCATTGACCGTCTTTGTAAAAGTAACACCACAGCATTTCGCAATCACGCATTTGTTTCCAATCATGCAAAGTACAGTAATTTTTGAGAATCGATTCACCATGCCTTTCACATGCTCATAAAAGAGATTGATTTAGGAACATAAACATATTACCGTATGAAAACTGTACTGTATACAGTATGTATATGTATATTTAATGTCTTAACTGTGCCCGTTTAAGTATTGAATATTCATATCTAATTTTACCACTGAAGGGAAATCTTAGTAGCTGAGGATAAAAAGAATAGGAGCATACTGCAACGCGTGTGAAGGCCATAAACGATATTAATTTTGGAACATAAACATACAGTATATGGCTGGTCTCGGTACTTTAAAGAAAACATACACGAAACATGGTTTCATTATGACCAGAATCGGTCTTGAGATATTTTTAACTTGATTTACAGTATTTGAGAGGTATGTCTTAACACCGATACTACAGTGCTTAAGTACTGCTCACGTATATGTTTCTAGGTTTATATTATACATTTCATACGGTCAAATTACTTTTGAGCAACTAATAAGAAGCGCGAAACGGTATGCGTTTTAGTTTCGTTTTGTGCTGGGACCCGTGGATTGATTAGAGATATCAAGTACATACAAGTCATTTTTTAAATGTTGTAGTTCGTCTTGAAAAAATGTTACGAGTACATCATCCATCAACAATTACACAGGTTCTGTTTTCATATTGCGGATTTTGGTTACGTAATATTATTTTCTAGATTTCACGTTGTGAATATATGATTTGGGCAAACAGAGCTGCAAAGAAGTACATTATGGGTTGTTGTTGTTTTTTTTGCAGTTTTATCTAGAACAAGCGATGCTTAAACCTTTGTCTGATTCTTGTGAAACTATCCACACGACAGTTACAGTACCTAGGAGTTGACTTCAGTGATGTCACTGATGGGATGTTTCTAAAAATCCATCCTCTGTAAAACGTCTTCTCTAGTTGTCCTGCATATGTATTCGCTAATGAAGCTGCATGTTCTGAGCCTGGATCTCTACATTTCTGTATGAACCAGCTTAGAGGGCTAAAGACAGCTTGTGTTTAAATTGAGTGTAAGGCAATTTATGCTTCTAAAGTCATGGTCAGCATTTATTATTGTACTGTGCTGTAAACTTGTTATGTGCCTAGTCACATTATTTTATAGCGTTTTTATAGTGTTATCAAATCTGGTGGCGCTGTATGTTAGTTTCCTGACTCCCATGTCACATGGTCTGTGATTGAAACCTGTGAAACCGGTTTAATTCGTCACAGCCAGCACTCCGGCAGAGAGGGGGTTGTACTCGTAAAGTAGAAGCAGGCGAGATTTCCAGCGAAAGACACCTCCCCCCCACCCTCATACGATTCAAATTGTATTACAGCATTGTAATTACACATTGTAATTGTATTACACATTGTACACATGCTTAAAAGAGAAGAGAGAAAACGCAAGCCTTCTTCAGGTGTGAGGGTCTTCTGCTCAGAATGAAACGCTAAAATGTAATGTAGGCTCTGAATGGGTTCAATTATGATTTGGGCTTGATTAAGGTCGCTGCTTTTCATCTAAAACCCTACTTGAATCCTTCGAAACTAAAAATCAGTGTTTGTGAGTTCTAAATAAAGAGGTATCCAGGTAACAGTGAAACGGGCGGACAGTCTGGGGAGATCGCCCGTTTTCCATGTAAATAGTTCCCTGGTTCCGCACCCCTTGGTGTTTCTCTCGCTCTCTCTCGGGTCACCTGATCATTAGCTCGAAAGATTTCAGTGCTTTGTGTATATTCTAATGGTAGTGGGGGCAGGGTGTGTGCGAACAGGTTTGGTTGAAATTGCATTGGAGATCTATGTTCTTCACACCTGAAACATTTTCTCTGAAAGCATTTTCTTCGCTGTTTAACCGATCTTGTTACAGCATGTTACAGTTTACTATTATTAACCATATTAATTTTAAGTGCTTAATGCCATTTTTTGACCAGGCACGAATATTCTTAAGTCCATATCTTCGCAAGGGAATCAGTGCGAATTGCAATACTAATTAAATTAAAACTACTAACTACTAACTAATACTAATTAAAACAAACCAGAAACGTGTTGTTCTGTCTAATGACATTACAAGTGGAAAGATTACAGATTTTAATCGTCTTTAATTTTGTTACGTTATACATTTTAGAAACGTTTCATCCATACAAACACCACAAAACTATTTTCGATTGTATTTCTGAATAGTATGTTACACTTAGTTCACTGTTTTAAATACATCTAATTAAGAAAGTTAGGTGTTAGCATAAACTATTAGCAATCAATAATATTAAATTAAAGTTAAATACAAAACTAAAGAAAAAATAGGGTTAAATATAATTCAAAATATTTTGCTAACAATGTTAACTGTTTATGAATAATAAAATGTATTAACTAAGGAGTAGGATGGCACAGTTGTTAGTATGTTTTTTGTTTTGTTTCTTTTTCATAAATACAACAGTAGTACCTGATGTCTGAAGTGGAAATCTAATAAGTAAATTGATTCTTAAAAATGTAGAGAGCTTTGAAAAAAAATATATAAAAAATATAAAAATATATCATATATTATAATATATTTCAAGGATGTAACTGCTGTGCTACAGTACGTGCAGAATTTTAGAAATCAGTTTGTCAACAAAGTACACTGTTTAGGTTAGTTTAGAAGACAATGTACCAAAACAATATATGCTGTCTGGGTCATTAGAATTAGCTGAAAGTAACTGATAAGCTTTGAATAACAAATCTAGTTTTTCTTCTCTCGCTCTATGATGTAATCTGTTTTCTCTTAGAGAAAGGGGAAGTTTTAGAAGGGACCAAGTGCTGAACTTTTTTACAGCGCAACGTCTTATAAAAACCCTGTTCTGCTTGTAACAAATTGAGTCTCTGGTTGCACTTTGCGAAGTGGCAGCAGGGCTCCCAATATTGCAATATTGAAATAAAGACCTTACTCAGGTGAGAACTCTCTCTTGTGGCTTCCTTGATAGTTATATTTCCATGACAATTTGGGGGCTCGTCCGGGATCACAAACCTGAGCGCGAACGGCTGCTGAAACTCCATCCGGACCCGGACAATTTTAGCAAATTGGACGAACCTCGGAGGATAAACTGTTTATCCTTCCAGAGACGCGTCTGGAGAATTGGCAGCTGTCTGACGTCAGTAAGTGATCCTTTAAAATTAATAGTTTGAGAAGCGAGCCACAGGGGTGTTCTCACGCGGGTTTGATGAGTCTAGGACTCATATAAAGAACTTATCTTAACACAGACGTGTGGTTTTTGCTCTGCGGAGTAGTTAATGTGATAAGGTTCTAAGTAAGGCACCGATCGGTAAAAATGGGAAATTAAAATTCAGAGACGAAAATGGGACCGAGCAGTCCAGCAAAAGTACATGTACGACAAATTCAGAGAAACAATTATAGCCTGGGTTAGAGTAAAAAAAAAAATTATGTTCATGAACTGTAAAGCTAGGGTAATAGGTGTAAGGGAACTTGCACATAATTTATATATGATAATTATGGGCCCATAACTATGAAGTATATAACTATAACTATAACTATCTTTGTAAGTGAATCAGAATCGACAGAGGAAAGTTGAATTAGGAAAAAGAAGTTTCCTGAAGAAGGGGAAACTTAGAAGAGAAGGAGAAGAAAGGAAAGAAATTGAATTGGAAAACTTATGGAATGGAAAGAGGAATCACAGAAATAATGGGAAGCTTCAAAAAAGACTAGTCTTGAAAGTAAAGAACAGCAAGCTGCAGCTAAAGTCATGGCCATGCGTACTAAAAAGAAAAAGTCTCCACCGAAATTAGAAAGCGGTCCGGAGCCAAAGCCTTTTCACTTGTTTGTGAAATGCCAATGTGCACTTTTCCAGGTCCAGAAGGAACTCCAGCATATGTACATTGACATTGGTCTCCTAGTGAATTATTTGCATTAGTTAAGTCTTTTCCTAAATTGCCTGATGACCGTAAAGAATTTAGAAGAAAGGCAAGCCTTGTTCTCGATTGTCTTAAGCCTAATTACAGTGACATAACCTTGTTGCTAGATCATATTGTTCCTAAAGGTTTACAACGTCCTCTAAAAAGGAGGAGGCAGATTGGCGGATACATGACCCAAATGATGAAGAAGTATCCATCTAAATTAAACCACACGGACATGGAGAGGAAAAGATAGGCGGACGCTTCTAAAAAGAGGTAAGGACTCCTCTTTTCTAAAAAGTCCCTTGTCCTCTCCATGTTGCTGTGGTGGGTTCAGGGTTTTCCTGAAGCTGAAGCAAGTACAACAGAAAAAATGAGTTAATGGTGTATGTGTTTTAGATGCCTGTTTTGTGAAGGTGGGGTAGAAAAAGAGGGATTGCTGAAGGAGTAGCGTCTCGCCCTGCCCGTGCGAAAAAATCCAGGTGTTGCATCCTGGTACACGACTGCAGTACGGCTGAAGGTAGTAACTAGAACTGTACTCGCAGAAGAGCCGAAAATGGTAACTCGATTCAACTGTGTATTTAAAGCCAGGATTTGGAACCTGGTCCGTGTTCCCGAATTGTGATAGTTCGTCAGTTTGTCTCGACTGGGGGATTCCGCGGGGCGCGTGGGAGACGTGAAAATGGTTTGGTGTGAAGAAAAAAAGTTTGATTAATCCAAAGTGAAACTTAAAAGAAATATTGACTGTCAGACGGAATTTAGGCTGAACAGGAATGTAGAAAAGTGTATGAACATTTGGATAAAAATAAACAATAGTTAGAGGAATATTTGAGAATTCAACAGAATATCATAGATGAGACGCAAAAATCCCTGATGGAAAAGCTAAAAGCAATGGCTGAACGAAAGGAAGTTATATATGCAGAAAAAGAAAAAGCAAAAGAAGAAATAGAACGCCTTGAGAGAGAATCTGGGAGAAGGGTGGGAATCAGTGTGGAGATTTTTGAAAGAGCATTACCCACCGAAAACTGATTAGAGAAAAGTAACAGCATGTCAGCAGAAGGAAGTGAGGATGTTTTCAGATTTTACAGAAAGGTTTATAGCTTTATGGATAGTATACTCGGGGTTAGCCGATGAAAAGGAAGTGAATGAAGATACTTCCACAGTAATAAAACAAATTTACTTGAGTGTGTTAAACCTGATGTTGCCAAGAATGTACAACTATGCTTTCCTGATATTACGGACAGCGGAGAGAGATTTGATTTAATAACTCGCGAAGCATGCATGCAGAAGTGCGAGCGCTGCAAATGGGAGGTAAAAAGACTCCCAAGGAGGAGAAAAGGGAGCCGCCAGTTTGTCGAAATTATTGTGCGACTTTCATGTTATACCGAGATATAAAACCCCAAAGACAAAACTACTAATAAGCTGGTGTGCAGTTACTAAAAAAAAGGTGTTTTTTGGAGAAATTGGAAGAAAGAGGCTTGAATTCACAATTAAAGAACATGTCAGAAGCTGAAACGAGAGCCGTGCGTGAACTAAAAGTTTTAATCTAGTAAACCCCTCTGTAGCCTTCCTAAATTTATCTCAGGATTGAAATAAAAGTGAAATAATTTTACAGTGTGCAGTAACTGGGGGACACAGGAGCACAGCTGTCCTACTTTTAGACTAAAACAGCATAAAAATGTGATATAAAGTTTTCTAACGGGTAACAGGAGGCTACAGGAGAAGGGGTGCAAGGGTTGTGTTTAAAGCAAATATAAGCTGTCACAGTCTGCTTGGGTAAAGATGTACAGTTTCAACTACTGATGTGGGTGGGGGACACCCCAGACCTATTTTAGGCCCAGACTGCAGCATTTTATAAGGAATTACTGCATGAAATAGCATTTATGTAAACTAACTTAATAGAGTTATGTGATATTGTGATTGTTTTACCTAATGAGGGAATCCATAAGGCCGGGCTACTCCAAGTACTGGATCTTGAAAAAAAAGGAGTATAAAACCAACTACATGATAAAGCCAGGGTGAATGCCTTCTCAGAACGAGCTTGTCTAGTGACGTATTGGTTTAAGGGGGGTAGTGCAGTCTAAAGACAAAATTGCCTTGACCCCTGCAGCAGAAACCGGTTTTGATGTTTTGAGACAAGCTTTCTTGCAGGCACTGGCCCTGGACTGGATTCCCTCAGACGGATCATCTGTATGTAATCTGTATGTAAGTGAAAGAAATGGGTTGTGAGCTGCTGTGCTGGTGCAGGAGCATGGAGATAGGCATCGTCTGGTGGGTTATTATTATTCAGGACCCCTTGATGCGGTGGCCAAGGGGCCGTGTTTATGTGTTGTGCAGGCTACCTGCCTGGCTGTATAAACTGTGAATAATCTGGTGTAGAACTAGCAGACCGAATGAAAATATTTAATTGAAACTTGTAAATATGCTAAATGGAAAATTGTAGCAATTTATATAGACTGTATATATACATTTGGTGGATGCCACAATTTTGGATGGCAGTGAAGGAATAGGGATTTCCCCAACATGGCAGGGACTCCAGTTAAGAATGCTGGGTTTGTCTCTGAACTGTTAGAAGCTTTGCAGCTGCTTATTGAAGTAGCTGTGGTAAAGTGTAAATCACATAATAAAGAAATGTTTCCAGTAACTCGAGGGAACAACTTTGCAGATGCAGCTGTCAGGTGAGCAGTCCTGGTAGAGCAGGAGTCTGAGACCCCTGTGAGACCTCTGTTGGTGAAAAGGGGACAGCTACAGGATATTCAGGCTGAGGCCTCTAAAGCAGAGAAAAGGACATGGTTAGAAAAGAGTGTGGTGCTTCATGATGATTGGGTGTGGTGCTGCCAGCACACTGGACGCCCTGCATGCCTTCACAGCCTAATGCCCTTTGTAGCTCGACAAATGCACTCTGTCGGACACCTGGGTGTGAGAAATGGTGTGCTGGTTACCCAAACCTGGGTGGGGACCGTGTTTGAAGCAGTAGCCACTTATGTGGTATCTCAATGTGATGCTTATCAAAGGAACTCAGCTACAGTTCAGGTGCGGGTGCTACAGCTCAAAAGGCCTGCTCCTGAGGAACCTTTCATGCACTGGCAAATTGACAATTGTCAAGAGAAACCTGGGCTCTTATAATCTGTTTTCCCAGTGGGTTGCTGCCACTGCCTCTGTGTCTACCAAACACTTGATAACAGAGATAAGCCCTCGGTGGGCACTGCCCTACCGCTTGTATTATGATCAAGGGACAGGCTGTGGCTGGATTATTCGGGGTGAGATGGACTGAGATCACCCTCAGTCTGCTGGAACAGTGGAATGAAGGAACAGAACTCTAAAAGATCGACTAGACATCAGACTGAAGGAGCGCCATGGGATGCGGGCTGGATCAAACAGAACTGTGTAATAGAGCCTGTTTGATATCATCACAGGCCAATCAACGAAACTTCCTGGAGGGACGAATTTGGCTAATGGATTGTTGAATTTGCTAATTCTCTATTGTAGTTTTGTAGGTTGTTAATTGAAGTGGTGCACGGGGCTGGTGAACAGGTGCTGGACACTTGGAGACCTCCAGTAGAGGGAAGACACGACCTGATACCTGGCGAGTGGGTGTGGTGAGGAAGATATACCCTGCCTGATGTTGCAACCCTGCTGGGAAGGACCATATCAAGTGCAACTGACTACCGACTCTGCCATCTGAGTGACAGGATGAGATCGCTGGATCTACGCATTGCGCCGACACCGAACCACTGCACCAGAGACTGAGTGAACATTAATTATTATATTGTCACTGTTTCTGTGTTTGTTGAGCTTCCTGAGGGGGGGCGACAGTGTACCTGTTAAGTGTAAGGAGCTTTACTTTGATAAAATGGGGATATGGAATCAATACTTTATCAGTCAGCCACAAATAATAATCAGAGCTCATGTTGGGATTGTATTGCTATAAAAGATGCTCATGGGAGTAATCCCCTTTGATAGAGGTGATTATTTAGGTTTATTGGCATGGGTAAATAGCCCTGCTTTTAGTCTGAGTGTAACTCAGATGTATTAGAATGGAAATAACTGTATGCTCCTCGCTATAATCACAGTTTTAGGCCATTCTCTATTAGGGTGATAGACAGCTGTTTAGGTGACCCAGCTGTTGACCAATCTTGTAAAAAAAAAACCCTAAGAAAAATGCTGGGCTCCAGCCCACAGGGATTTACCTGTGCTGTAAGAACTAATGCATGAATAAGGAGACTGGATTCTGGTGAAAGACAGGAAAAAGAGGTGGTGTTCGCTCAGGTGGAGGGGGCCGTACCAAGGCTGCTGACCACTGCGACTGCTGTGAAAGTCACGGAAAGGGTTCCCTGGATTCATGCTTCCCACTGTAAACGAACTGAGCAAAGTGCACAAGCACAGATGGGGATCACATGCTTGGGACTGATGTGCCCAGCCTTTTTCCTTTTTATGTGGAAGCCTGTCACCACCCAGAAAGAGGAAGAATCTAAACGCGAAGCCTCTTTGTATACAAACTGGCTGAATGAAACTGATAATGAGGGGGATAGGAGTAATTTGTGGTATAAATTTATAAATCATACAGTAAAGTTAAAGAAATGTAATGCATCTTGTTATGTATGTGCTTTAATGCCTCATTCTACAGCCTCACCCATTTCTCTCCTGGTTAAAATCACGGTTTGGGCCAGGGGGAATGTTTTTCTTTAAGTTACTAACACCGATTATAGGGGCTGTGATACTTGTCTTCCTGTTTTTGTGTTGCTGTACGAAATATATTATTCCAATGCTTTGAAATATGGTAATGAATATGTTTGTGCATCAGTATGTTCTGATAAGAACGCAAGAATCCGAAGTATGGGAGCCTCCTGGGAGTCCATATGAAGAATCTAACTTTTAATCATTTTCAAGAATAAAAAGGAGGGAATTGAAGTGGAAATCTAATAAGTAAATTGATTCTTAAAAATGTAGAGAGCTTTGAAAAAAATATATTGGTGCTTTTAGATAATATATTTCAAGGATGTAACTGCTGTGCTACAGTACGTGCAGAATTTTAGAAAACAGTTTGTCAACAAAGTACACTGTTTAGGTTAGTTTAGAAGACAATGTACCAAAACAATATATGCTGTCTGGGTCATTAGAATTAGCTGAAAGTAACTGATAAGCTTTGAATAACAAATCTAGTTTTTCTTCTCTCGCTCTATGATGTAATCTGTTTTCTCTTAGAGAAAGGGGAAGTTTTAGAAGGGACCACGTGCTGAACTTTTTTACAGCGCAACGTCTTATAAAAACCCTATACTGCTTGTAACAAATTGAGTCTTTGGTTGCACTTTGCGAAGTGGTAGCAGGGCTCCCAATATTGCAATATTGAAATAAAGACCTTACTCAGGTGAGAACTCTCTCTTGTGGCTTCCTTGATAGTTATATTTCCATGACATGTCTCAGTGGCTTTCAAAATTAAATTATGCATGCAAACCTGTGAACTAGAAAGATAACTAAGATACCCATCCATTTATAATGGTGGCGAAGTGGTTAGCATTGCTATCTTGCAGTACTGGGGTCCTAGGTTCAATTCCTGCCATCCTGTGTGTGGGGGTTTTACATGTTCTCTCTGGGTTACATGGTTTTTCTCCATATGTGTGATATGACTCCCTCTCGCACTCCGAAACATACTGGTAAGTTAATTGGTTTATGGGAAAACTGGCCCTGGTGTGTGTGTGTTTGTGTCTGTCTGTCCTGTGATGGACTGGCGCTATGTCCAGGGTCCGTTGCTTACTGGGATAGGCTCCAAATCCTCTGTACTGGATAAAGAGATTAGAAATGGATGGAAGTAAAGGCACTGTGTGGATGGAACTATACACAGTGTTAGAAACCCACGATGAAATGGCAGCATCTCACTGAGAATAAAATATTTAATAGTGCTGGCTTAAGGAAACAGCCTTTCCACCTCTCTTGCACATCAGTATCCATACCTAGTTATTTAAACAAATTGCCTCTAATTATAAACATCTTAATATGCTGGCTCTGTGGATCCGCATCAGCTATGTTTGCCCATTCCTTCAATTCATGTGCATCCAACACACAGTTCAATGCCAGCAACTACACATAATCTAAAATACAATCCTTATTTCAGTATCTATGTAAACATATAGTCTGTTAACTTCATCATCTTCATCAAAAGTATGCCTAACCCCATTAGGAAGTGTTCTTGTTATAAGTGTATTCCTCAGCTTTCCCCAAATTATCTTCTTCTTGCCAACATCTCTAGTCTTTTATCCTGCAATAACTTAGCCAACACTTAAATCTCCAAAAGCTGCTTGTGTTAATTTCTTTAAATCACAAATATCATGTGTAAATACTGGCCATGTAATACTCTGCATTGTGGAATAATAGTTTATTTTAAAGGGAACTAGAGAAATCAAGAAAGGCTTTTTTTCTAGAATTAATAAATGCACATCCTGTTCACTGGGGAAATTAAATCCACACTGAGCAATCTTCAATATGTTCAGAATATGACAGCAAGAATCCTATCAGGGATGCATTACACCTGTTTTCAAGTCCTTGCACTGGTTACCTATCAGATTTCGAGTCAACTTCAAAATCCTTATCCTCCTTATATACTGTCCTACAACTGTTATTATTGATCACCGAATTATTGTACTTGACATGACTTCATTCAGCCTTTCCTGAACGTCTATGACAGGCAGAGAGAGTGCTGTTTCTGGTGCGATCTTTTACAGCTGACATTTCACTGTTTTAAACAAACAAGAAATTAGATTGCTCATAAATCAGTTATTCTATATAAACACAGCGTAATTGCCCTCCGAAAATCCTCCTTTTCTTGTTCGTTTTAGAGACCTTGATCGAAACTGATTTTAGATGTCAGAAAGGATTTATTTTCTCTGTATTTCCTACATTGCTTTGTCGAGATTTTAACTTTATATCTAACTTTATATCTAGGCTCAGATTTCAACTATAAATCGTACAGTAATTAATAGCAGTAAATACTGATGTTTTGCGCCCTCTTACCACAAAAATATATGTTTTGTAGTTGGGATTAACTATATTTCGTACGCGTAGCTACTCCGATTCGGACACCGAACAGTTGAAGATGGCGGCAAATCAGACACCCAGAGAGGGGGCGTCTTCTCGCCTCCATAACTAAAATGCCAAATAGGAGTGGCTTAAGCGACATACACAGTCGTGTAACTGACAGTTTGAGGTAGCCTATCGTGTAAATTTCGCTTTGTTGCTGATAGGTTAAGCTTTCGAAACTCTGCCCCAAAGTCATGTGACTGATTTTTCGCCCTGTTTCGTTGGTTAAACGCAATGATCACAAGCACCACCATGGTAACTGGGATGTGTAGTTTTTAATTCCGTTTGAATTATAACTGTACGTACTGTCTTCATATTTGGCCAGGGCTTTAAAGAGAAGGCGCGCCAAAAAATTTCGGTGCCGTCGTCTCCGCTTTAAAGGTACCCCCGTGCTGGAAGAATTTGACCTCGGAACGTTTGCCCAGCGTAGTTATAGTGGACATAAAAACAAGAGTTCACTGGCATTATATCCTAGAAGACACAGACCGGCACCAGACCGGTAAATGCTTGATGAACTAGGGATTGGACAGTTTCCAAGTGCTTGTACAATCGATGGAAATGTTCAAATAAATGTGCAAAAGAAATAAAGAAAATAATCATTTATTTCTTTATCATATTGGCTAGCTAATGTCCTCTCTTTGCTAGTTAGTGGCTGTGTTTCTGCGTTGGGTAGCAACGGGTGACTGTTCTCAGGCGGAAGATGTAAACAGCTTAATTTTCGTGTTAAATAATTTTTAGAAATTAAAATTCATTCTATACAGCATTCACATATTTGGGTACCGTTTCATAAAACTTTCATGCTTAAAATGTTTAGGGAGAAATGGAAGACTGGTGTGTATTTTTTCTTTAAACTATTGTAGTGGCAATGCTTGTTAATAAGACAGAATTAAGCGTTGGTATGCTCCTAAAGGAGGCCCCATCTCACCCTCCATCTCTGTGGTGCAGCCACAGAGAAAGAATTCATGCAAGCTGATTTAAGATGTTTTTCTTTTGATAAGAAGCAAGCTCCCAGACGGGGATGCAATTAGCTAAGCCTGGCTATCATGATCAATGGTCATCCACTGGCGCCTATTTGTCTAGGGAGTGCCGAATGGACATCTGGACTGCATTTCTAAGTGTCAAGAGTAAGTGACTTATATCTCACCTTGACCAACCAATCAGGGACTGGCAGGGCGTGGTAATACCACGTGGGTCTCCAATGCCCGCCAAACTCTCAACCAATCAGCACACATCTGGGTCTTGATCAAAAAGGGAGCGCAAGCTCAGTTCTGGGCTCTCCTTGGCCATTTTCGCGCATCCTCAGAGACAATCACGTGACAACTGCTGTTGTCTGCAAAAGGACTTGGACTTTGTTCTAAGCGCGAGGCCGAGGATCCCGTACGTATTCAGAATTCTACCAACGTGAATGCTCCGCTTGATCAACGGCAGCCTACAGTTGGACCCTCGTCGACAACCTGAATAGCTTATTCAGAAGCAGCGCTGGACCGGGAACGAACCAGCTTCTTCCCAGGCAAAAGAGTGACTTGTGAGGACTCGCGGTCACACTCTGTGCATAGAGACTTTCTACTAGCCAGCCGGACTGCTGGTAGATCCCCTCGGAGCAACGACTGCCCTGCGCGCCGCAGTCAGATTCCTCCGGCCTTCCTACTCCGAGCTGCACCTCGACTGGTTGGCCGGTAGCCAGAGGACGCCGACACAACGCCCATTGGACAACCGCTGCAACAGAGCCTGTCAGCTGGTTTGGTGTTCGTGCCGGGAAATTCCAAATCCAAACACAGTGGATAAGTAAACCCCATGTTCTACATTGCGTCTCGAGAATTTAATTGTACCTCAACACAAGTTGTTATCAATTTAATTCATGAGTAATGTATTTACTTCCGAGTTTAGAGTAACAGTGGGTAATAACACTGATTAGCGATTTGGTAACCGAACGATATATATTGACATATATTCTCTGTTGTGTATCTCTTTGTGTTTGCATCTCTTCGAGATTATATACCTTGTATATTGATAACCCTCACAGTAAGGTCTGCCGCTCGTATCCAGGCAGACTAGTATATGTTTGGTGCACAGTTTATATTAATAAATGTATCTCGTGTATTGAACCCGTGTGTGTGCGTTGTTAGTTGTTCTGACGATTGATTTTCTAAAAGCCCCAACGAACAACCTCGTGATTACTGCTACAATTGATAATTGTCTCAGTAAACCCATCAAACCACTACATTTAATGGCGTCCCTGGGTGGGCGAGTTTAGAATGAAATGAGAATCAATCGCACAGAATAACTGATATTGCTGTGAGTTCAAGTTCAGCACAGCACCGCGGCTTCTATACGCGAATACCGGGTGTGCTGATAACTGCGTAAAGAAATCCCCCTGTTTTCTAGCGTTTAGTGTAACGTGTACTGATTGGAAATCCATCTGCTCGGGTGTTTAGATTCCATACTGTATTTTGGTAAAAGAAAAAAAAGTAATACTCTTAAAGTTTCTCTGACGTAATGACAATGGCTGCTAAAATGTCTGAAGTGGAGTCGCTTATAAATACTATTTCTAGCGACGACAATCCTGGTTACTGGAGCGTTATCGAAAAGTTGAACTTTGATGATATTGAGAAGCTGCAAGTAGATTTAGTAGCTAAGGTAGCGAACCAGCTTAACACAGGAGGGTCCGTGAACGCAGTTCAGGTCCTATCGAGTTTCGCCTTAAATCTAGCTAAACAGCTGGAACTGTCTTTGTCCGAGCTGACAAAGTTTCAAAAGCTTCAGGGAAAGCTAGAAAGATATAAGGCGGAGTTGAGTTGTTGGATATAATCAGAGAAAAGAGAGTGAAAAATGAGGAAAGTGAAGACAGACTCAGGGAAGTTTTAGGTAAATTATATGACCTGTCTGCTAGAGAAACTGCGGCTGAGGTAGCTAGGAGAGACCTGGAAGCGAGCTTGAAAGAAAAAGAAAAAGAAATTGAGCGTTTAAATGAGCTCAGCCAGGAAAGGCAAAAGGAGTTAGATGCTGCCGTACTGGAAGCAAAACAGGCTAGATCCCACTTGCATGCCAGCCCACCTAGCAGCCCGGAGCGCTCACCCAGCGCGCCGGGAGGAGGTTTCTCCCGGCCAGGGTCTGTGGTCGGATCGGCATGGGGGAGATCGCCGAGTCCTGCGCGAGACGCAAGGGCGATGCAATTCAGGCATAGACCCCCTGCCCGCGGAGAAACCGTAAAAATTAACCTCCACTCCCTGAGGCAGTTAGCCAAAGATGTAGAAAGGTTTGACCCGTCAGTGTCAGGGAATAATGTGGAAACCTACATCGATGAGCTGAGACATACTTTGCAGTTTATGCCCGGAGCGTCCGAACAGGAAAAGGCTATGTTAGTAAGGAAAACTACTAGCCGAGCGGTCCACGAGTGGATGTCTAGACAAGGACCGGAGGTCTGTAATAGCTTTGAGGAGCTGTGTCAGGCAATGATCGGAGAATTTTCGGCTTTTATCGATCCCATAGCTGCCGTGGCCGCTGCGCACCATATTAAGCACGAAAAAGCTGAAGCCCCTCGCGACTATTATGAGAGGCTTAGGCGCACTTATTTTGCAGGGCGGAATGAAGAGGGTTGCGAAGAGAACGTGAATTTCAAAGGTTTATTCATTGCTAATCTGCATCCCTCAATCAGGAAAATGATTGTGATGCACACTGATGCAAAAGCGATGAAAATGGCTGACATTAGAAGGTTGGCTCAAAAAGCCTGGGGAGCTGAAGTCTCTGCTTCCTCAGAGCGAAAACCTGCTAAAACGGCCGTGTTCGCCACTAAAGCCAGCAGGGTTGACGACTCGCCTCAGCTCGAGGGAGCTGAGGTTCCTGAGCCCGCTAAGCCTCGGCGCAAAATAGGCAGGCAGGACCGCACTAAGCGTCAGAGCCGCCGTGAGCGGCACGGGGAAGGCAAGGGCACAGGCAGAGCCTATCAGAAGGCTGGACAAAGGGAGTCGACTGCAACCCGCCTGGCCAGGCTTGAACAAGCCCTGCTTGAGAGATCAGGACAGGGTAAACCTTCCGCACTGAATGCCGGAAGCGTGAATGAGCTTAGTGGGACCACGCCCCTTCTCACTGGAGGAGGCGGGGATCCATCCCAAACCCCTCCCTCAGTCTATCTGATTGGGTGGGAGGGTTCCTGCCTGGAAGAAGGCTGTGACTCTGAGTTGGGTGCTGACCCCGCCCCTGAAGTCAAAGAAAAGGCAGGCTTCCAACAATTCTTAGGGAATCTCAGCCAGAAAGGCAAAGCAAGGCGTATTTATATCAAGGTTTCTCTTGAAAACGTCTTAGATAGAGAAGCACTGGTTGACACTGGGGCTGAAATTAGTTTGATGTCAGCCGAACTACTCAGCGAGCTCAAACGAGTAGCGAAAGGAAAAGGCATCAGACTTAAGGTAGAACCGTGTAAGATAGATATTTCCAGCTATACCCAGGATCATGCCAGGATCACACACCGAGTGTGGGTGGCACTTAGGTTCGGGCCAATGAACGTGGTGCATCCTGTTTACATCTCTAGGTTTAAAACAGAGCCACTACTCATTGGCCAAGACCTGCTTGACAGGCTGGAGCCTCTGGTGGACTGCCAGCGTGGAAAATTGTGGGCTCAGGTCAAGCACCCTAAGCCTGTCGTACAGCAAAAAGGGGGGTTCAGTGGTTATGCTGTGATCACACAGTCCCCACTGAACACCATAGCTGAGTTGGAGGATTCTCCTGGTTCCTCTGGACGAGAAATAAATGTCTCTTCTTGCTTTCCAAAACTACAGGGAAGTCCTGCCCAGGCCAGCACTCCCACGGTCTCCCAACTACAGGAGCAGTGCTCCGAGCAGCTGCTTGACCCGCCAGGTAAAGCACACCCCTTTTTCATCCCTGAAGAAGAGTGGATCTCCCTGTCCGGTAATGAATGGGAGTCCTTTCTGTGCGCCCTGGTACCTCAGGGGGACAAGGACTACCACCCCATGGTGGTGGGAGGGGTCCAGGTGGCAGAAGTGCAGGTTGATGATGTAATTCTCAGCCTCAGCTCTGAGAAGTCCATAATCAGTGAACGTCTGTTCGAGGACCTGTCGCGAAGCCGTCAGGTGACCCTGGTGACGCAATCACAGGGTCTGTGGTGGGCACCCCCACCTCATAGGTCCATTTGGAGCAAAGGAAGCTGTGCAGCTTCCATCTCCATCGGAAAAAGGAAGTTTGCTCACTACTTCCAGGTAGCACCTCAGCTGACCCATTCGGTCTGTATTGGTGCAGACCTGTTGGTTCGACTGGGCGCCCAGCTGGACACAGTAAACAGTGTGCTGTGGACACGGGTGAACCCAGATGCCCACTCTCTAAGTGGCGACCCCGAGAACATTCGGTCAGGTCAGACGATTCCTCAGGCCTGCCAGGTAGTAAACGAATCGGACCTGATCGTTCCTGCGTCAACAGCAGGGTTTCCGGTACGCCTTGTCCTAAAGAAGGGACAGAGGATGGATGCTGAGATGGTTTTCTTCCAACCATCAGCTCAGTTTATCAGACTGAACCTAGCAGTCTGTGGTACCCCCAGACTGGAAAGGAATGGCCGAGCCACCTGCCTGTTGGTGCAAAACATAGCAAAACAAGATGTCAAAATCCCTGCTCGCACTGACATGGGACTGGTAATTGACAATGGGTTCTATGATTTCGAACTGGCCATCCCAGTACTGGGGCAGCTCCCTGGTCCCTTGGCCAGGGAGGGGGGGACCGAGCAGGTGTACTACACCTACCCCCGGCGGATGATTGCAATTATGCCAATAGACGGATTCTGCAACCAGGAGGTGTGCAGAGTGGACCTTAGCGATAAGGATGTGATGGTTGTGTATACAGTACACGCAGGGGTTCCGACGGACCACTCAGCCGAGAGTGCGACCCGGGATACCGCCATGCCGTCAAAAGCGGGGTTCCTAGAGCAGGTACAGGATCAGGTTGGTAAGGCAGATGCCCTGGAAACGGAAAGCCAGCGTCAGCAGCTGCATCAGATCTTCCAGGATTTCCAGGAAGTGTTTGCACGGGACGCCTATGACTGCGGGGTGACGGATTTGCACACAGTGCGCATTCCTACGGCCCCTGGCGCCCGCCCAACCTATGTCAGGCAGTATCGCATTCCCCTCACGGCATACGAGTACATAAAGCAGACGTTGGATGCTATACTAGAGCGTCAGATCATAAGGGAGTGTAACTCCACTTATAACTCCCCACTGTGGCCGGTGCTGAAACCCAATGGTAAGTGGCGTCTGACCATTGACTACCGGCAGTTGAATAAACAGGTTCCTTTGTCACGATGGCCAATGATCTACCTAGATCGGGAGTTAGCCAAGGTGACAACAGCAAAATATTTCACCACAGTGGATGTGGCCAATGGGTTCTGGACCCTTAAGGTAGAACCGACAGACCAGTACAAACTGGCCTTTTCCTTTGGAAACAGGCAGTTCACCTGGAATCGATGCCCCTTTGGGTATTCCAACTCCCCAGCGGAGTTCAACATATTTCTGCACAAAGCCATGAGTGATGCAGCCGCCAGGGGCAACCTGGTCTATGTGGACGATATTCTGATGCGGAGTCAGACCTGGGAAGAACACATGGCCGAGATCAGGCATGTGTTGACCCAGCTCTCCCGTGCAGGGGCCAAACTGTCTCTGGCTAAGGGACAGTGGTGTAGGACCCAAGTGGAGTACGTGGGACTATTGGTTGGAGCCCAAGGCATACAGCCACAGTCCAGCAGAGTCCAAGCTATCCAGAATATGAAGTCGCCCACTAACCTGTCTGAACTGCGCAGCTTTCTGGGAGTATGTAATTATTCCCGGCAGTTCATTGAGGATTACGCTGAAATAGCAAGGCCCCTCCACAAGCTGCTGCAGAAAGACGTGCCCTTTGAGTGGGGACCTTCCTCAGAACAGGCTGTGATGGAGCTGAAGCGCAGACTCGGTAGTGCGCCGTGCTTGGCCTACCCTGACAAAAATAAGGTCTTCTACCTTGAAGCAGGGTTCTCAGAGCACTGCCTTGGGGCTGCTCTGAGTCAGGAATATGACCAAGAGCGAAGGGTGGTGGCGTATGCCAGTCGAGCCCTGAGCCCAGTGGAGCAAAAGTTCTTGGACTGCGAGAAGGCCCTGTTGTCTACGGTCTGGTCGGTAGAACACTTCCGTAGTTATGTAGGGGGACAAAAGATCATCATCGAAACCTGCCACCAACCTGTGACATTCCTGCATAGCCAGAGACTCAAAGCGGGCAGGGTGTCAAATAGCAGGATTGTGGCATGGATGATGGCCCTACAAGGCTATGAGATAGAGGTACGTTATGCACAGAGCAAGAAAATGTACCTGGGACAGGGCCTGGCTTTGGGCCAAGTGTGTCACGGCTGTGACACTGACATGGAAGCTCCAGAAACAATTCCCGCTGCTGAGCTACCGAACAATCACCGGTACTACGATGAAAATGTGGGCCAGGGCTTACCCATGGCCTATGTCGACGGTTGCTCTTTTCGCCACGAACAGCAGGTGCTAGCAGGGGTAGGAGTAGTCTGGCAAGACAATACTCCCTGTGGGCCGACCCGCTATAAGCTAGGACCAAAGACTAGTCAGTATGCGGAAGTAGCTGGGGTGCTGATCACCCTCCAGCAGGCCCTGACAAATGGCCTTAAACAATTTGTCATCTGTAGTGACTCGAACTACGCCCGACATAGCTACGTGTCCCATCTTCCGTATTGGAAGGGTAACGGCATGAAAAATGCCCGGGGCAAGGAAGTAAAGAACAAAGAGTTGTTCCTGGCCAGTGACAAGCTCACGACCGAGGCTGGAATGATGGTTTACTGGAGGAAGGTGATGGGACACTCCCAGGTGAAGAGACCCGACAAAGACGGGAATGATGAGGCTGACCGGCTGGCTAAATCTGGCGCCTTAGAGGGTGAACCCTGGCAGTTCCAGCAGGAATGGCTACCCCCAGAAACCGTGGCTGAGGTCAAGGCGGTCACCCGAAGCAGGGCTAGACAGGATGTCGGAGCTGACCCTCAATCTGTAGTGCTTGGGTCACAGGGTTTTAACACCGATCTTGCGGAAATGCAGAAACAGGACCCAGCAATTGGGCTAATGTATCAGCATATCGCTGACCCAGTGCGTCAACCTCTTTCGGAGCAGGTGCTGAGCCAGTCTCCAGAGCTGAAGGAGCTGGCAGAGGTGAAAGACAACCTAAAAATTATAAAGGGGTTGTTGGTTTGTGTACCAGTTGCACAAGGTGTCCCAAAGTGGGTAGTTCCCCGCTGCCATCGGGGGGTCATGATCCAACACGCTCATGACGAGCCCTGTGGGGGTCACCGGGGAATCAAGGCCACGTACGACACTATCCAGCAGGTGGCATTCTGGCCTCACATGGGCCAAGACATCGCCGCGTATGTAAAGGGGTGTCTGACGTGTAGCCAGTTCCAACCATCACGGCCCTTGCACCGTGCACCACTCCAGAAAAAGGGCATGACATTCCCCTGGTCCAATCTACAAATGGATTGGGTGGGGCCGCTGGTGAGGTCATCCAGAGGGAACAAATATTTCCTCACGGTTACGTGTGCATTCACAAAATGGATTGAGTGCCTCCCAGCACCCAACGACACGGCAGAGACAACTGCAGTGCTGTTGGTGAACCATGTGTTCAGTCGATGGGGACTCCCCCTGACCGTGGACTCGGATCGGGGAACCCATTTCACAGCTACAGTAATGGCAACCCTGTGGAATATGCTTGGGGTCAAGGCCCAGTTGCATATCTCCTACCACCCTCAATCCTCGGGCCAGGCAGAAAGGGCAAACCGAACGGTGGTTAGTATGCTCAAAAAGTTTGTCTCCACCAGCAGTAGGGACTGGGACATTAAGCTGCCCCTGGTTCTGATGGCCATCCGAGCCACGCCCCATTGCTCTACGGGGGTCCCACCTTTTGAGATGATGACAGGTCGGAAGATGACTCTTCCCCTACACTGTCTTTATGGGGTGGAGGACCTGAGCACGACGGGGGCTGCTACGGCCCATCAGTATGTGTCAGCAAGCACATCTGCAGGCAACCTTTGCTTTTGCCCAGAACAATCTGGGAAGGAGTGCAGAGGGTAGGAAAGCATACTATGACCGAAAGGCAGTTAACCAGGAACTCCAAGTAGGAGACAAGGTCCTGTACTTCCAATTTGCCAAACCCACAGGGGTGGCCCGGAAATTCTTACCCAGTTGGACAGGACCCCACGAGATTGTCGATAAGGTATCACCGGTAGCTTATCGAATTCGGATTGAAAAAGGAAGGCAATCTCTGGTCTATAAGTGGGTGCATCGCAACCACCTCCGGTTGTATCGCCCACCTCAAATGGCGCCGGAGGACACAGAATAGGGTTAAAAGTCTAAACCCGATCAAGAGGGGGGTGCCCCTTTGTAGCTGCAGGTAGTTAGGTACTGTAGTGTAGGTCCTCCTAGGAAAATATATTCAAAATTATAGTGGAACTGTACCATGTGCCTCATCTGTGTTCCAGAATGGGAATCCTAAAACTGCCACGGCTGGTCCTGACAGTGCTGTGGATCGCTTCGACACAGCCCCTTGAAGTTGTGGAACCCGGTCCTCCTACCGGCATAGTCCTGCAGGACGCTCCCGGATTGTTGTTAACAAATTGCAGAACATATACTCAGCGAGTGTATGTGCGGCTGGACCCAAGTGATGTGTTTCGGAAGCACATCAACATGAACAGTAGGGTGTCCCATCATGGCAGGCAGTGGGCTAAGGATGCTGTATGGCATGCCCAGCTAGACACTATACACATGCTCCGCCAGCTGAGGAAGGCAACAGTCAGCCAGGAGGAGATGACAGGCCTCAGCCGCCCCAAAAGGTTCTTGGGGGGTCTGATTGCTGCGGCCTCCGCCGTGGGCTCGCTATTTTCAGCTGGTCTGTTTGCTGCTTACACTGTCACCCTGACCACCCTGAGAAGGCAGGTGTCTGGGTTACTTAAGGAAATGCCAGAAATTCAGGACAGGCTGTATCAACAGCAGCAGCGGCTGGAAAGCCTAGGGAAAACCTTACAGGGCACAATATTAGCAGTAAACCTTCATGCAGCAGTGTTAAATAACACCCTCCACACCGTGGGCAGGATTGTCGACGTGTTACAGTGGGATTATGCTTACGTGCAACAGGTCAGGATGCTGATGCAGGATTTGCTTAGGGAGCTTAGTGCCACGATAACTAGCTTAGCCATGGGACAGATTCCAACTTACTTGGTTCCACTGTCCTTAGTAGAAGAAGTACTTAGGACAACCACTTCTGAGATGGTGCAGCCATTACAGGTACATTTTGCATACAGTCTAGGCAGTGCCATTCCTATACATGTCAACCCTGAAGCCAAGGAAATAGGTTTCCTGTTGAACCTTCCCATCGTGAGTGGCAAGGATATCTATAGACTCAAGTCTATATCGAACGTTGGCTTCTGGAGGGGGGACATGCATGTGAAGTTGACCACCCCACCGCTCGTAGCTTACCAGGAGGATGATCCAAATTTGTATCTTGTTCCAAACCTGGAACTGTGTATATCAACCAAGGATATCCACTGGGTATGCCCAAGTAAGCCATTCCTTAGGGACACAACTCAGAGGTTGTGTGGTATCAGAAAGGGGGCTGCCACTGAAAAGTGTAAAGCCACAGTGACGAGCAAAAGTGAGGTTAACGAACCCCAGGTTGAGCAGGTGGGAAAGAAATGGCTGCTCAGCACACCACAGTTAACGGTTACAATAACATATGACAGGCATGATACAGCTACCGAAGTGCAGCTACCCAACCAAACAGTTTTTCTACAAGTTCCTGAAGGAGCGATAGTGCATCTCAACGATTTAGCACTGTATCACCTGGAGTCAGAACTATACGAAACGGAACTCGAGATTGTGGACGCTTTCAGAGGACACGGCATTGACTTGGATGAGAGAATCCAAGAGACAGTAAGTCTTGAGGGTGTACAGGTAGTCGAATTTGTTCTTAACGACACAAACTTAAAAACTACACTGGTAGGTCCCAAGCACAGTCGTTGTGGATCCTCTGGGGCGCTAGGAACAATAAACGTGGTCATCTTGACACTGCTGCTGGGTAGCTGGATCATGGCTGGGGTAATGTGTTGGATGCTGTTCTCTTGTATCAAAGCCTTGCGGGGTAGTTTGAATGAGACAAAGGGAGCAATGGTTTATCACCGAAATCAGGTAACCACTCCCAAACGTCTGCCTGCTGCAGAGCTATCCGATACTGATAGTGAACTGCCGGAAGTTTAAGGTCTAGAGCTAATGATGATGCCCAATGCCTCATTCCTAGGTACCTTATAACTGAGAGCAGGTATACGCAACGTTCTTTCCAACACTATTTCCTGTACAAATTCTCGAGAGGTAATGTGAATATTGGGTGGTAGAATCCACCGTGGTACAACAAACATCACTTAACTCTGTTTTTGTTTTGAAGGCAACAACGCCTCAGGACCTCGTGACCTTCAAAAAGGGGGGATATGTAGCGGCAATGCTTGTTAATAAGACAGAATTAAGCGTTGGTATGCTCCTAAAGGAGGCCCCATCTCACCCTCCATCTCTGTGGTGCAGCCACAGAAAAAGAATTCATGCAAGCTGATTTAAGATGTTTTTCTTTTGATAAGAAGCAAGCTCCCAGACGGGGATGCAATTAGCTAAGCCTGGCTATCATGATCAATGGTCATCCACTGGCGCCTATCTGTCTAGGGAGTGCCGAATGGACATCTGGACTGCATTTCTAAGTGTCAAGAGTAAGTGACTTATATCTCACCTTGACCAACCAATCAGGGACTGGCAGGGCGTGGTAATACCACGTGGGTCTCCAATGCCCGCCAAACTCTCAACCAATCAGCACACATCTGGGTCTTGATCAAAAAGGGAGCGCAAGCTCAGTTCTGGGCTCTCCTTGGCCATTTTCGCGCATCCTCAGAGACAATCACGTGACAACTGCTGTTGTCTGCAAAAGGACTTGGACTTTGTTCTAAGCGCGAGGCCGAGGATCCCGTACGTATTCAGAATTCTACCAACGTGAATGCTCCGCTTGATCAACGGCAGCCTACAGTTGGACCCTCGTCGACAACCTGAATAGCTTATTCAGAAGCAGCGCTGGACCGGGAACGAACCAGCTTCTTCCCAGGCAAAAGAGTGACTTGTGAGGACTCGCGGTCACACTCTGTGCATAGAGACTTTCTACTAGCCAGCCGGACTGCTGGTAGATCCCCTCGGAGCAACGACTGCCCTGCGCGCCGCAGTCAGATTCCTCCGCCCGTCCTACTCCGAGCTGCACCTCGACTGGTTGGCCGGTAGCCAGAGGACGCCGACACAACGCCCATTGGACAACCGCTGCAACAGAGCCTGTCAGCTGGTTTGGTGTTCGTGCCGGGAAATTCCAAATCCAAACACAGTGGATAAGTAAACCCCATGTTCTACATTGCGTCTCGAGAATTTAATTGTACCTCAACACAAGTTGTTATCAATTTAATTCATGAGTAATGTATTTACTTCCGAGTTTAGAGTAACAGTGGGTAATAACACTGATTAGCGATTTGGTAACCGAACGATATATATTGACATATATTCTCTGTTGTGTATCTCTTTGTGTTTGCATCTCTTCGAGATTATATACCTTGTATATTGATAACCCTCACAGTAAGGTCTGCCGCTCGTATCCAGGCATACTAGTATATGTTTGGTGCACAGTTTATATTAATAAATGTATCTCGTGTATTGAACCCGTGTGTGTGCGTTGTTAGTTGTTCTGACGATTGATTTTCTAAAAGCCCCAACAAACAACCTCGTGATTACTGCTACAATTGATAATTGTCTCAGTAAACCCATCAAACCACTACACTATCAAGACCAGCCATACACAGTACAGTTTATGTACATACAGTAATGTTTATGTTCCTAAATTAATATCGTTTATGACCTTCAGATGCGTTATGCTCCTCTTCTTTTTATGCTCAGCTACTAAAATTTCCCTTTAGTGGTAAAATTCCATATAAATATTCAAAACTAAGCAGATTGAAATGTGCACAGTAAAGACATTAGATGATGAAATCTTTTCACTACCAACCAATGCACCACGAGTGCCCCTGTCGGTCATTTTGGCCAGCCAATCACTTACCGCGGTGCCCTACGGTGCCCTGCGGGTTGGTTACTGTACCACGGGTTTTTACCGCTCATTTTGAATGGCTGCATCTGTAGGTTGTCTCTCGCAGTGTTCAGGAATTGCATTCCGAAACTGAGTCAGATCAAAAGTTGTAAGAAAAGCACCTATGGTGTCGGTTCTAACAGCTTTATTGATTCGATGTTAAAGGCCGGAAATGGGGCACAAGGCACGCGACCGCAAAAAGCGTCGCCATCTGCTTCCAGCTGCAAAATGCCGTTTGCGGACGCTGAAGCATTTGAACTTGAACTTTATTGCCATATGTAACCGGTACTGGTACAATGGAATTCTTACTTACAGAAGGTCTCTCGATTGTAAAACAAGTGTAAAAAACAAGACAAAGTGCAAACAGTGCATCAAGACAATGTACAAACAAACAATAGACAATGTGCAAGTAAACATGTAGACATTTCTTTCCAAGGCAGCGGGTACAAGCGATCTCGCGTTTTAAAACCACCAGGAAAAGCAAAAAGGCACTTTTCCTTGCTTGCGCCGGCACACAACGACGTGAGGAGGACACCGTAGTCAGCAGGATTCGAACTTGCGCGGGGAGACCCCAATGGATTTCTAGTCCATTGCCTTAACCACTCGGACACGACTACAGCGCGCGCCGCCATTGCTGCGTTCTTGCTACAATCTCACATGGATCGCGAGGCGCCGGCGGAAACCTTTTTCAAAGTCGTTCTCCATTAAAAAAAAAACCTTTCCAAAATACAAGCCTTGCAGACAGACACACCTCAGAGGACTTAAGGGTTGCTTCATGTGGGAATGATAAAGTCTCCCCGTCCGGACAGGAAAATGGCACTTTGTTAGACACAAAAAAACAATCAACAACAGACAAATGTCTACAAGCATTTTAGAAGCCGCTCTTGAAATAGCTCTTACATTCGTGTTAGACGCAGGAATCGCCTTTTTATTGACGCTCTTACGAACGCCATGGAAAGCAAAACAAAGCAAAGCAGAGCAGAACAAAACGAACAAAATAAAACCCTCACGTCCTGCACTTGAATATAATGCCGTTACGAGCCGAAGCGGTATTGGACGTCATCCTAGCACTGCAACCCGGGGCGTACGGTATATGGGAACGAGCACACGTCACGAATTGTCTCTAATCACTCTCTGCACTGTAAGGCGCCTTGAAGCGTGCACCCTCAGCATTCATCTTTGCGCATCTGTGAAAGGTAAACTCTTGAGCAAACTCTGAACCAGACACTCAAACTCCAGCTAGCATTAGGGGTAGCATTCCCACGCTACTTGAACACTTTGTTTACGCTCAGTGCTGGATTTTGGGAACTTTAGGACGAGTGGGACTTTTCTTCTATCTGTCAATTCGTTTTGTTTTGGAGACTCTTGGCTGTCTGTGTTGTATAGTGCAGCTTAAATAAAACGTTTTCGAAAACTGTGCCGGCTCAAAAGTTGTAAGAAATCCTCTCCAGCTCTTTTAAGTCTCTTCAGTTTTGTCATTTAAAGTGAAACTAGATGTATAACTGGAGCCTCACTTATGCAAATGGTGAGGCTCCAGTTCGACATCTAGTTTTACTTTATATGACAGAAGTACGTCAGACTGCGCCGGACTGGGGGATCACTTCCGGTTATTTTTACCATCTTAAACATTTGAAATCCTCCCCTAGGCAATTGTGACACTTCATCTTGGCTCCACCTAGGACACTCTTCAATCTTCCATCACTTCTCTCTTCTCCCGCAACACTCTCGTCTGTCGGTAGTATGTGGCGTCTTTGCATTACCACCAATCTCACCACAGCAAGAAAGCAACAGGTTTTGGCAAGAGAGGAGGAGACTGTCTGGCCCAAACAGGGATCGAACCAGAGACTTTGGCGTTACTAGCACCACGCTCAAACCAACTGAGCTAACAGGCCTTGTTCTCACTGTCCTCTCTGTGCTGCAAAAAATGGAATTCAGGGAAGTTTCTTTTGTCCTTCTTTGAATAGAAAGCCCTGCAATTCAGTGTACGGGCTTTCTCGTGCTGTTTAATGGTTCTTCAAAAATTCAAATTCAAATCCTACACTGGCCTGAAGTGCCCCCCCATTTCACAGCATTTTTCAGCTGATTTAAATGTACCTAAAGGAGAAGCATTATTGAAGACCATCAATTACCAAGAGCTTTTGTCAAAGGTTTTGGTGGTCACTTTTAATGACCACAGAGAGCTATGACCTCGGTTTTACATCTCATCCAAAAGACAGCGCCTTTTTACCACACAGCGTCTCCGTCACTATACTGGGGCATTGGGACCCGCACAGACGTCAGGGTGAGCGTCCCACCGCTGGCTCCATTAACACCGCTTCCAGCTGTAAGCTTTGCTTTTCCCTGTAGGTCATCCTCATCCGGGTACTGACCTGGCTCACAGCTTCTAAGCTTCAGTGGGTTTTCAGTTGCGAGTTGAAAGGGGATGCAAGTGATGGAGCCGCTCGCTGCAAAAGCCACTGCATTGGCCAGGAATCGAACCCGGGCCTCCCGCGTGGCAGGCGAGAATTCTACCACTGAACCACCAATGCACGCTGCAAGGGTCTACAAAAAAGACGCTTTTTTACCACTCTGTGCTGGATGTTGGGTCCCAAGGGAACTTCTGGACGAGTGAGAATTTTCTGCTATCAAAATTTGGTTTCGGAGACTTTTGGCAGCCTACAGATGCAGCCATTCAAAATGCGTGGGCGATACCGCATTATTTTGCGGTACGCTGTACGCAGTCTACCGCAAGCTACCGGTAAATACCGCGAGTTACCGTAAATTCTCCTATAATACGACAAGCAAAATAATAGTATCCGGAATTTCCGCAAGGTGGAGCTAATAAAGCTCAACCTCTCATGTTTGAGCTGTGGCCAAAGTCTTTAACGAAGATATTACTAATAGTATTAATAATGAATGACCTTGGACAAGCTGTAAGTGTAAACTCAAAGTATTGCCCTGGTCAACATTCTTTTTTTCATTGACCGTCTTTGTAAAAGTAACACCACAGCATTTCGCAATCACGCATTTGTTTCCAATCATGCAAAGTACAGTAATTTTTGAGAATCGATTCACCATGCCTTTCACATGCTCATAAAAGAGATTGATTTAGGAACATAAACATATTACCGTATGAAAACTGTACTGTATACAATATGTATATGTATATTTAATGTCTTAACTGTGCCCGTTTAAGTATTGAATATTCATATCTGATTTTACCACTGAAGGGAAATCTTAGTAGCTGAGCATAAAAAGAATAGGAGCATACTGCAACGCGTGTGAAGGCCATAAACGATATTAATTTTGGAACATAAACATAGAGTATATGGCTGGTCTCGGTACTTTAAAGAAAACATACACGAAACATGGTTTCATTATGACCAGAATCGGTCTTGAGATATTTTTAACTTGATTTACAGTATTTGAGAGGTATGTCTTAACACCGATACTACAGTGCTTAAGTACTGCTCACGTATATGTTTCTAGGTTTATATTATGCATTTCATACGGTCAAATTACTTTTGAGCAACTAATAAGAAGCGCGAAACGGTATGCGTTTTAGTTTCGTTTTGTGCTGGGACCCGTGGATTGATTAGAGATATCAAGTACATACAAGTCATTTTTTAAATGTTGTAGTTCGTCTTGAAAAAATGTTACGAGTACATCATCTATCAACAATTACACAGGTCACAACATTTTGGTTACGTAATATTATTTTCTAGATTTCACGTTGTGAATATATGATTTGGGCAAACAGAGCCGCAAAGAAGTACATTATGGGTTGTTGTTGTTTTTTTTGCAGTTTTATCTAGAACAAGCGATGCTTAAACCTTTGTCTGATTCTTGTGAAACTATCCACACGACAGTTACAGGACCTAGGAGTTGACTTCAGTGATGTCACTGATGGGATGTTTCTAAAAATCCATCCTCTGTAAAACGTCTTCTCTAGTTGTCCTGCATATGTATTCGCTAATGAAGCTGTGTGTTCTGAGCCTGGATCTCTACATTTCTGTATGAACCAGCTTAGAGGGCTAAAGACAGCTTGTGTTTAAATTGAGTGTAAGGCAATTTATGCTTCTAAAGTCATGGTCAGCATTTATTATTGTACTGTGCTGTAAACTTGTTCTGTGCCTAGTCACATTATTTTATAGCGTTTTTATAGTGTTATCAAATCCGGTGGCGCTGTGTGTTAGTTTCCTGACTCCCATGTCACATGGTCTGTGATTGAAACCTGTGAAACCGGTTTAATTCGTCACAGCCAGCACTCCGGCAGAGAGGGGGTTGTACTCGTAAAGTAGAAGCAGGCGAGATTTCCAGCGAAAGACACCTCCCCCCCACCCTCATACGATTCAAATTGTTGTAATGTTTCATAGCCGTTCAGGGACGCCAAATATGTAACGTTGTGGCTCTCTGAAGGCACTAGTTCTGTAGGGTTTGGGCATTTACTGAGACAATTATTAATTGTAGCAGTAAATCACAAAGTTGATTCTTTTGATGGCTTTAGAATCCAACCATGCGACATAACTCAAACAACGCACACGCACAGGTACTAATACACGAGGATACATTTATTAATACATAGAATATGCATGTAAACCTAACAGATCTTATCGAGAGGGTTATCAGAATACAAAAGGTATATATTCAATCAGTTACAAAGAGTTACATATATCAAGAGGACATACGTTCAGTATATCATTCATTAAGACCGTTTCGTAAAGTGAACTTGGTTACAACTTCTACATTAGATACCCAAAACAAGTACATAACTCTTAGGAATTAAATTGATATCAACTGGTTGGGATAACAATTGAATTCTCGAGCTGTAATGCATTGAAGTTGAATACTCATCCAATTTCTGGGGATTCAGATCTCCTGCGGGCACAAAGAAACAGTTGCAGGCTGTTGCTGTCCAATCCGCGCTGTCTGGCTCGGTGCCAGGTTGTGCTGTGCGGCTCACGACGGTGCGCTGCTGATGCTCACTGACCGGCTAGTTAGTGTTGGTTTTAACTAGCAAAGTTTGTGCACAGGAGAAAAGATGACTGTGGGTCCCAGCAAGTCAGGAAGAGGACCGGTTCGCTCCTGACGAAGAGCTAGTTCTGAATAGTGATTCAGCTGTCCACAGTTCTGACCTGTTCACGAGGCCTGCTGCTGGTTACTCTCTGGCAACCTCCACTCTAGACTCTTAGAACAAAGGAAAGTTCTGGCACTCGGACACACTGGCCGTTCCGTGGTTGTCCGGGCTGAGTCTCAGGATGGTCAGGAGGCGCGCTGCGAGAATGTCCTGCCCTTGGGAGCCTTGTGCTCCTGGGCCGTCCTGCCCTGGAATTCTCCTTTGAATTCCCTTTAGAAAAGTCCACAGAATCCTCTCCAGAATCTTACTGAATCTTACTGAATCTCCCCTTCTGAATCTCCAGGCCTGTGTTGCCTGTTTTTACCTGGAGGAACTTCAGCTCGTTGATTGGCTGAAAGTTCCATGGGCATCAGAGTCCCACGTGGGTTACTCAGCCCTACCAGTCCCTGATTGGTTGATCAAGGTGAGATATGAGTCACTTACTCCTGACACTTAGTAATGCAGTCCAGATGTCCAACTGGCACTCCCTAGACAGATAGGCGCCAATGGATGACCATTGATCATGATAGCCAGACTTAGCTAAGTGCATCCCCCTTTGGGAGCTGTCCTAGGAATCCTTAAATCACCCTGCACTAATGGTCTCTCTGTGGCTGCACCACAGAGATGAACAGAGAAATGGGGCCTCATTTGGGAAGCTCAGAAACACTTAATTCTGCCTTATTATTAAGCCTCGCGCTACATTGTATTACAGCATTGTAATTACACATTGTAATTGTATTACACATTGTACACATGCTTAAAAGAGAAGAGAGAAAATGCAAGCCTTCTTCAGGTGTGAGGGTCTTCTGCTCAGAATGAAACGCTAAAATGTAATGTAGGCTCTGAATGGGTTCAATTATGATTTGGGCTTGACTAAGGTCGCTGCCTTTCATCTAAAACCCTTCTTGAATCCTTCGAAACTAAAAATCAGTGTTAGTGAGTTCTAAATAAAGAGGTATCCAGGTAACAGTGAAACGGGCGGACAGTCTGGGGAGATCGCCCGTTTTCCATGCACCCCTTGGTGTTTCTCTCGCTCTCTCTCGGGTCACCTGATCATTAGCTCGAAAGATTTCAGTGCTTTGTGTATATTCTAATGGTAGTGGGGGCAGGGTGTGTGGGAACAGGTTTGGTTGAAATTGCATTGGAGATCTATGTTCTTCACACCTGAAACATTTTCTCTGAAAGCATTTTCTTCGCAGTTTAACCGATCTTGTTACAGTATGTTACAGTTTACTATTATTAACCATATTAATTTTAAGTGCTTAATGCCATTTTTTGACCAGGCACGAATATTCTTAAGTCCATATCTTCGCAAGGGAATCAGTGCGAATTGCAATACTAATTAAATTAAAACTACTAACTACTAACTAATACTAATTAAAACAAACCAGAAACGTGTTGTTCTGTCTAATGACATTACAAGTGGAAAGATTACAGATTTTAATCGTCTTTAATTTTGTTACGTTATACATTTTAGAAACGTTTCATCCATACAAACACCACAAAACTATTTTCGGTTGTATTTCTGAATAGTATGTTACACTTAGTTCACTGTTTTAAATACATCTAATTAAGAAAGTTAGGTGTTAGCATAAACTATTAGCAATCAATAATATTAAATTTAGCACTGTAATAAGCTGTTGCACTTTCCCCCACATCTTGTAAAAATATATTTTCATTGTTCAAATATACATTAAGTCTGACTATCATATAATAAGTTAAATACAGAACTAAAGAAAAAATAGGGTTAAATATAATTCAAAATATTTTGCTAACAATGTTAACTGTTTATGAATAACAAAATGTATTAACTAAGGAGTAGGATGGCACAGTTGTTAGTATGTTTTTTGTTTTGTTTCTTTTTCATAAATACAACAGTAGTACCTGATGTCTCAGTGGCTTTCAAAATTAAATTATGCATGCAAACCTGTGAACTAGAAAGATAACTAAGATATCCATCCATTTATAATGGTGGCGAAGTGGTTAGCATTGTTATCTTGCAGCACTGGGGTCCTAGGTTTAATTCCTGCCATCCTGTGTGTGTGGGGTTTACATGTTCTCTCTGGGTTACATGGTTTTTCTCCATATGTGTGATATGACTCCCTCTCGCACTCCAAAACATACTGGTAAGTTAATTGGTTTATGGGAAAACTGACCCTGGTGTGTGTGTGTTTGTGTCTGTCTGTCCTGTGATGGACTGGCGCTATGTCCAGGGTGTATTCTGCCTTGTGTCCGTTGCTTACTGGGATAGGCTCCAAATCCTCTGTACTGGATAAAGAGATTAGAAATGGATGGAAGTAAAGGCGCTGTGTGGATGGAACTATACACAGTGTTAGAAACCCACGATGAAATGGCAGCATCTCACTGAGAATAAAATATTTTATAGTGCTGGCTTAAGGAAACAGCCTTTCCACCTCTCTTGCACATCAGTATCCATACCTAGTTATTTAAACAAATTACCTCTAAGTATAAACATCTTAATATGCTGGCTCTGTGGATCCGCATCAGCTATGTTTGCCCATTCCTTCAATTCATGTGCATCCAACACACAGTTCAATGCCAGCAACTACACATAATCTAAAATACAATCCTTATTTCAGTATCTATGTAAACATATAGTCTGTTAACTTCATCATCTTCATCAAAAGTATGCCTAACCCCATTAGGAAGTGTTCTTGTTATAAGTGTATTCCTCAGCTTTCCCCAAACTATCTTCTTCTTGCCAACATCTCTAGTCTTTTATCCTGCAATAACTCAGCCAACACTTAAATCTCCAAAAGCTGCTTGTGTTAATTTCTTTAAATCACAAATATCATGTGTAAATACTGGCCATGTAATACTCTGCATTGTGGAATAATAGTTTATTTTAAAGGGAACTAGAGAAATCAAGAAAGGCTTTTTTTCTAGAATTAATAAATGCACATCCTGTTCACTGGGGAAATTAAATCCACAATGAGCAATCTTCAATATGTTCAGAATATGACAGCAAGAATCCTATCAGGGATGCATTACACCTGTTTTCAAGTCCTTGCACTGGTTACCTATCAGATTTCGAGTCAACTTCAAAATCCTTATCCTCCTTATATACTGTCCTACAACTGTTATTATTGATCACCGAATTATTGTACTTGACATGACTTCATTCAGCCTTTCCTGAACGTCTATGACAGGCAGAGAGAGTGCTGTTTCTGGTGCGATCTTTTGCAGCTGACATTTCACTGTTTTAAACGAACAAGAAATTAGATTGCTCATAAATCAGTTATTCTATATAAACACAGCGTAATTGCCCTCCGAAAATCCTCTTTTTCTTGTTCGTTTTAGAGACCTTGATCGAAACTGATTTTAGATGTCAGAAAGGATTTATTTTCTCTGTATTTCCTACATTGCTTTGTCGAGATTTTAACTTTATATCTAACTTTATATCTAGGCTCAGATTTCAACTATAAATCGTACAGTAATTAATAGCAGTAAATACTGATGTTTTGCGCCCTCTTACCACAAAAATATATGTTTTGTAGTTGGGATTAACTTTATTTCATACGCGTAGCTACTCCGATTCGGACACCGAACAGTTAAAGATGGCGGCAAATCAGACACCCAGAGAGGGGGGGGGGGGGCGTCTTCTCGCCTCCATAACTAAAATGCCAAATAGGAGTGGCTTAAGCGACATACACAGTCGTGTAACTGACAGTTTGAGGTAGCCTATCGTGTAAATTTCGCTTTGTTGCTGATAGGTTAAGCTTTCGAAACTCTGCCCCAAGGTCACGTGACTGATTTTTCGCCCTGTTTCGTTGGTTAAACGCAATGATCACAAGCACCACCATGGTAACTGGGATGTGTAGTTTTTAATTCCGTTTGAATTATAACTGTACGTACTGTCTTCATATTTGGCCAGGGCTTTAAAGAGAAGGCGCGCCAAAAAATTTCGGTGCCGTCGTCTCCGCTTTAAAGGTACCCCCGTGCTGGAAGAATTTGACCTCGGAACGTTTGCCCAGCGTAGTTATAGTGGACATAAAAACAAGAGTTTGCTGGCATTATATCCTAGAAGACACAGACCGGCACCAGACCGGTAAATGCTTGATGAACTAGGGATTGGACAGTTTCCAAGTTCTTGTACAATCGATGGAAATGTTCAAATAAATGTGCAAAAGAAATAAACAAAATAATCATTTATTTCTTTATCATATTAGCTAGCTAATATCCTCTCTTTGCTAGTTAGTGGCTGTGTTTCTGCGTTGGGTAGCAACGGGTGACTGTTCTCAGGCGGAAGATGTAAACAGCTTAATTTTCGTGTTAAATAATTTTTAAAAATTAAAATTCATTCTATACAGCAATCACATATTTGGGTACCGTTTCATAAAACTTTCATGCTTAAAATGTTTAGGGAGAAATGGAAGACTGGTGTGTATTTTTTCTTTAAACTATTGTAGCGGCAATGCTTGTTAATAAGACAGAATTAAGCGTTGGTATGCTCCTAAAGGAGGCCCCATCTCACCCTCCATCTCTGTGGTGCAGCCACAGAGAAAGAATTCATGCAAGCTGATTTAAGATGTTTTTCTTTTGATAAGAAGCAAGCTCCCAGACGGGGATGCAATTAGCTAAGCCTGGCTATCATGATCAATGGTCATCCACTGGCGCCTATCTGTCTAGGGAGTGCCGAATGGACATCTGGACTGCATTTCTAAGTGTCAAGAGTAAGTGACTTATATCTCACCTTGACCAACCAATCAGGGACTGGCAGGGCGTGGTAATACCACGTGGGTCTCCAATGCCCGCCAAACTCTCAACCAATCAGCACACATCTGGGTCTTGATCAAAAAGGGAGCGCAAGCTCAGTTCTGGGCTCTCCTTGGCCATTTTCGCGCATCCTCAGAGACAATCACGTGACAACTGCTGTTGTCTGCAAAAGGACTTGGACTTTGTTCTAAGCGCGAGGCCGAGGATCCCGTACGTATTCAGAATTCTACCAACGTGAATGCTCCGCTTGATCAACGGCAGCCTACAGTTGGACCCTCGTCGACAACCTGAATAGCTTATTCAGAAGCAGCGCTGGACCGGGAACGAACCAGCTTCTTCCCAGGCAAAAGAGTGACTTGTGAGGACTCGCGGTCACACTCTGTGCATAGAGACTTTCTACTAGCCAGCTGGACTGCTGGTAGATCCCCTCGGAGCAACGACTGCCCTGCGCGCCGCAGTCAGATTCCTCCGTCCGTCCTACTCCGAGCTGCACCTCGACTGGTTGGCCGGTAGCCAGAGGACGCCGACACAACGCCCATTGGACAACCGCTGCAACAGAGCCTGTCAGCTGGTTTGGTGTTCGTGACGGGAAATTCCAAATCCAAACACAGTGGATAAGTAAACCCCATGTTCTACATTGCGTCTCGAGAATTTAATTGTACCTCAACACAAGTTGTTATCAATTTAATTCATGAGTAATGTATTTACTTCTGAGTTTAGAGTAACAGTGGGTAATAACACTGATTAGCGATTTGGTAACCGAACGATATATATTGACATATATTCTCTGTTGTGTATCTCTTTGTGTTTGCATCTCTTCGAGATTATATACCTTGTATATTGATAACCCTCACAGTAAGGTCTGCCGCTCGTATCCAGGCAGACTAGTATATATTTGGTGCACAGTTTATATTAATAAATGTATCTCGTGTATTGAACCCGTGTGTGTGCGTTGTTAGTTGTTCTGACGATTGATTTTCTAAAAGCCCCAACGAACAACCTCGTGATTACTGCTACAATTGATAATTGTCTCAGTAAACCCATCAAACCACTACATTTAATGGCGTCCCTGGGTGGGCGAGTTTAGAATGAAATGAGAATCAATCGCACAGAATAACTGATATTGCTGTGAGTTCAAGTTCAGCACAGCACCGCGGCTTCTATACGCGAATACCGGGTGTGCTGATAACTGCGTAAAGAAATCCCCCTGTTTTCTAGCGTTTAGTGTAACGTGTACTGATTGGAAATCCATCTGCTCGGGTGTTTAGATTCCATACTGTATTTTGGTAAAAGAAAAAAAAAGTAATACTCTTAAAGTTTCTCTGACGTAATGACAATGGCTGCTAAAATGTCTGAAGTGGAGTCGCTTATAAGTACTATTTCTAGCGACGACAATCCTGGTTACTGGAGCGGTATCGAAAAGTTGAACTTTGATGATATTGAGAAGCTGCAAGTAGATTTAGTAGCTAAGGTAGCAAACCAGCTTAACACAGGAGGGTCCGTGAACGCAGTTCAGGTCCTATCGAGTTTCGCCTTAAATCTAGCTAAACAGCTGGAACTGTCTTTGTCCGAGCTGACAAAGTTTCAAAAGCTTCAGGGAAAGCTAGAAAGATATAAGGCGGAGCGAGTTGAGTTGTTGGATATAATCAGAGAAAAGAGAGTGAAAAATGAGGAAAGTGAAGACAGACTCAGGGAAGTTTTAGGTAAATTAGATGACCTGTCTGCTAGAGAAACTGCGGCTGAGGTAGCTAGGAGAGACCTGGAAGCGAGCTTGAAAGAAAAAGAAAAAGATATTGAGCGTTTAAATGAGCTCAGCCAGGAAAGGCAAAAGGAGTTAGATGCTGCCGTACTGGAAGCAAAACAGGCTAGATCCCACTTGCATGCCAGCCCACCTAGCAGCCCAGAGCGCTCACCCAGCGCGCCGGGAGGAGGTTTCTCCCGGCCAGGGTCTGTGGTCGGATCGGCATGGGGGAGATTGCCGAGTCCTGCGCGAGACGCAAGGGCGATGCAATTCAGGCATAGACCCCCTGCCCGCGGAGAAACCGTAAAAATTAACCTCCACTCCCTGAGGCAGTTAGCCAAAGATGTAGAAAGGTTTGACCCGTCAGTGTCAGGGAATAATGTGGAAACCTACATCGATGAGCTGAGACATACTTTGCAGTTTATGCCCGGAGCGTCCGAACAGGAAAAGGCTATGTTAGTAAGGAAAACTACTAGCCGAGCGGTCCACGAGTGGATGTCTAGACAAGGACCGGAGGTCTGTAATAGCTTTGAGGAGCTGTGTCAGGCAATGATCGGAGAATTTTCGGCTTTTATCGATCCCATAGCTGCCGTGGCCGCTGCGCACCATATTAAGCACGAAAAAGCTGAAGCCCCTTGCGACTATTATGAGAGGCTTAGGCGCACTTATTTTGCAGGGGGGAATGAAGAGGGTTGCGAAGAGAACGTGAATTTCAAAGGTTTATTCATTGCTAATCTGCATCCCTCAGGAAAATGATTGTGATGCACACTGATGCAAAAGCGATGAAAATGGCTGACATTAGAAGGTTGGCTCAAAAAGCCTGGGGAGCTGAAGTCTCTGCTTCCTCAGAGCGAAAACCTGCTAAAACGGCCGTGTTAGCCACTAAAGCCAGCAGGGTTGACGACTCGCCTCAGCTCGAGGGAGCTGAGGTTCCTGAGCCCGCTAAGCCCCGGCGCAAAATAGGCAGGCAGGACCGCACTAAGCGTCAGAGCCGCCGTGAGCGCTACGGGGAAGGCAAGGGCACAGGCAGAGCCTATCAGAAGGCTGGACGAAGGGAGTCGACTGCAACCCGCCTGGCCAGGCTTGAACAAGCCCTGCTTGAGAGATCAGGACAGGGTAAACCTTCCGCACCGAATGCCGGAAGCGTGAATGAGCTTAGGGGGACCACGCCCCTTCTCACTGGAGGAGGCGGGGATCCATCCCAAACCCCTCCCTCAGTCTATCTGATTGGGTGGGAGGGTTCCTGCCTGGAAGAAGGCTGTGACTCTGAGTTGGGCGCTGACCCCGCCCCTGAAGTCAAAGAAAAGGCAGGCTTCCAACAATTCTTAGGGAATCTCAGCCAGAAAGGCAAAGCAAGGCGTATTTATATCAAGGTTTCTCTTGAAAACGTCTTAGATAGAGAAGCACTGGTTGACACTGGGGCTGAAATTAGTTTGATGTCAGCCGATCTACTCAGCGAGCTCAAACGAGTAGCGAAAGGAAAAGGCATCAGACTTAAGGTAGAACCGTGTAAGATAGATATTTCCAGCTATACCCAGGATCATGCCAGGATCACACACCGAGTGTGGGTGGCACTTAGGTTCGGGCCAATGAACGTGGTGCATCCTGTTTACATCTCTAGGTTTAAAACAGAGCCACTACTCATTGGCCAAGACCTGCTTGACAGGCTGGAGCCTCTGGTGGACTGCCAGCGTGGAAAATTGTGGGCTCAGGTCAAGCACCCTAAGCCTGTCGTACAGCAAAAAGGGGGGTTCAGTGGTTATGCTGTGATCATACAGTGCCCACTGAACACCATAGCTGAGTTGGAGGATCCTCCTGGTTCCTCTGGATGAGAAATAAATGTCTCTTCTTGCTTTCCAAAACTACAGGGAAGTCCTGCCCAGGCCAGCACTCCCACGGTCTCCCAACTACAGGAGCAGTGCTCCGAGCAGCTGCTTGACCCGCCAGGTAAAGCACACCCCTTTTTCATCCCTGAAGAAGAGTGGATCTCCCTGTCCGGTAATGAATGGGAGTCCTTTCTGTGCGCCCTGGTACCTCAGGGGGACAAGGACTACCACCCCATGGTGGTGGGAGGGGTCCAGGTGGCAGAAGTGCAGGTTGATGATGTAATTCTCAGCCTCAGCTCTGAGAAGTCCATAATCAGTGAAGGTCTGTTCGAGGACCTGTCTCGAAGCTGTCAGGTGACCCTGGTGACGCAATCACAGGGTCTGTGGTGGGCACCCCCACCTCATAGGTCCATTTGGAGCAAAGGAAGCTGTGCAGCTTCCATCTCCATCGGAAAAAGGAAGTTTGCTCACTACTTCCAGGTAGCACCTCAACTGACCCATTCGGTCTGTATTGGTGCAGACCTGTTGGTTCGACTGGGCACCCAGCTGGACACAGTAAACAGTGTGCTGTGGACACGGGTGAACCCAGATGCCCACTCTCTAAGCGGCGACCCCGAGAACATTCGGTCAGGTCAGACGATTCCTCAGGCCTGCCAGGTAGTAAACGAATCGGACCTGATCGTTCCTGCGTCAACAGCAGGGTTTCCGGTACGCCTTGTCCTAAAGAAGGGACAGAGGATGGATGCTGAGATGGTTTTCTTCCAACCATCAGCTCAGTTTATCAGACTGAACCTAGCAGTCTGTGGTACCCCCAGACTGGAAAGGAATGGCCGAGCCACCTGCCTGTTGGTGCAAAACATAGCAAAACAAGATGTCAAAATCCCTGCTCGCACTGACATGGGACTGGTAATTGACAATGGGTTCTATGATTTCGAACTGGCCATCCCAGGACTGGGGCAGCTCCCTGGTCCCTTGGCCAGGGAGGGGGGGACCGAGCAGGTGTACTACACCTACCCCCGGCGGATGATTGCAATTATGCCAATAGACGGATTCTGCAACCAGGAGGTGTGCAGAGTGGACCTTAGCGATAAGGATGAGATGGTTGTGTATACAGTACACGCAGGGGTTCCGACGGACCACTCAGCCGAGAGTGCGACCCGGGATACCGCCATGCCGTCAAAAGCGGGGTTCCTAGAGCAGGTACAGGAACAGGTTGGTAAGGCAGATGCCCTGGAAACGGAAAGCCAGCGTCAGCAGCTGCATCAGATCTTCCAGGATTTCCAGGAAGTGTTTGCACGGGACGCCTTTGACTGCGGGGTGACGGATTTGCACACAGTGCGCATTCCTACGGCCCCTGGCGCCCGCCCAACCTATGTCAGGCAGTATCGCATTCCCCTCACGGCATACGAGTCCATAAAGCAGACGTTGGATGCTCTACTAGAGCGTCAGATCATAAGGGAGTGTAACTCCACTTATAACTCCCCACTGTGGCCGGTGCTGAAACCCAATGGTAAGTGGCGTCTGACCATTGACTACCGGCAGTTGAATAAACAGGTTCCTTTGTCACAATGGCCAATGATCTACCAAGATCGGGAGTTAGCCAAGGTGACAACAGCGAAATATTTCACCACAGTGGATGTGGCCAATGGGTTCTGGACCCTTAAGGTAGAACCGACAGACCAGTACAAACTGGCCTTTTCCTTTGGAAACAGGCAGTTCACCTGGAATCGATGCCCCTTTGGGTATTCCAACTCCCCAGCGGAGTTCAACATATTTCTGCACAAAGCCATGAGTGATGCAGCCGCCAGGGGCAACCTGGTCTATGTGGACGATATTCTGATGCGGAGTCAGACCTGGGAAGAACACATGGCCGAGATCAGGCATGTGTTGACCCAGCTCTCCCGTGCAGGGGCCAAACTGTCTCTGGCTAAGGGACAGTGGTGTAGGACCCAAGTGGAGTACGTGGGACTATTGGTTGGAGCCCAAGGCATACAGCCACAGTCCAGCAGAGTCCAAGCTATCCAGAATATGAAGTCGCCCACTAACCTGTCTGAACTGCGCAGCTTTCTGGGAGTATGTAATTATTCCCGGCAGTTCATTGAGGATTACGCTGAAATAGCAAGGCCCCTCCACAAGCTGCTGCAGAAAGACGTGCCCTTTGAGTGGGGACCTTCCTCAGAACAGGCTGTGATGGAGCTGAAGCGCAGACTCGGTAGTGCGCCGTGCTTGGCCTACCCTGACAAAAATAAGGTCTTCTACCTTGAAGCAGGGTTCTCAGAGCACTGCCTTGGGGCTGCTCTGAGTCAGGAATATGACCAAGAGCGAAGGGTGGTGACGTATGCCAGTCGAGCCCTGAGCCCAGTGGAGCAAAAGTTCTTGGACTGCGAGAAGGCCCTGTTGTCTACGGTCTGGTCGGTAGAACACTTCCGTAGTTATGTAGGGGGACAAAAGATCATCATCGAAACCTGCCACCAACCTGTGACATTCCTGCATAGCCAGAGACTGAAAGCGGGCAGGGTGTCAAATAGCAGGATTGTGGCATGGATGATGGCCCTACAAGGCTAGGAGATAGAGGTACGTTATGCACAGAGCAAGAAAATGTACCTGGGACAGGGCCTGGCTTTGGGCCAAGTGTGTCACGGCTGTGACACTGACATGGAAGCTCCAGAAACAATTCCCGCTGCTGAGCTACCGAACAATCACCGGTACTACGATGAAAACGTGGGCCAGGGCTTACCCATGGCCTATGTTGACGGTTGCTCTTTTCGCCACGAACAGCAGGTGCTAGCAGGGTAGGAGTAGTCTGGCAAGACAATACTCCCTGTGGGCCGACCCGCTATAAGCTAGGACCAAAGACTAGTCAGTATGCGGAAGTAGCTGGGGTGCTGATCACCCTCCAGCAGGCCCTGACAAATGGCCTTAAACAATTTGTCATCTGTAGTGACTCGAACTACGCCCGACATAGCTTCGTGTCCCATCTTCCGTATTGGAAGGGTACCGGCATGAAAAATGCCCGGGGCAAGGAAGTAAAGAACAAAGAGTTGTTCCTGGCCAGTGACAAGCTCACGACCGAGGCTGGAATGATGGTTTACTGGAGGAAGGTGAAGGGACACTCCCAGGTGAAGGGACCCGACAAAGACGGGAATGATGAGGCCGACCGGCTGGCTAAATCTGGCGCCTTAGAGGGTGAACCCTGGCAGTTCCAGCAGGAATGGCTACCCCCAGAAACCGTGGCTGAGGTCAAGGCGGTCACCCGAAGCAGGGCTAGACAGGATGTCGGAGCTGACCCTCAATCTGTAGTGCTTGGGTCACAGGGTTTTAACACCGATCTTGCGGAAATGCAGAAACAGGACCCAGCAATTGGGCTAATGTATCAGCATATCGCTGACCCAGTGCGTCAACCTCTTTCGGAGCAGGTGCTGAGCCAGTCTCCAGAGCTGAAGGAGCTGGCAGAGGTGAAAGACAACCTAAAAATTATAAAGGGGTTGTTGGTTTGTGTACCAGTTGCACAAGGTGTCCCAAAGTGGGTAGTTCCCCGCTGCCATCGGGGGGTCATGATCCAACACGCTCATGACGAGCCCTTTGGGGGTCACCGGGGAATCAAGGCCACGTACGACACTATCCAGCAGGTGGCATTCTGGCCTCACATGGGCCAAGACATCGCCGCGTATGTAAAGGGGTGTCTGACGTGTAGCCAGTTCCAACCATCACGGCCCTTGCACCGTGCACCACTCCAGAAAAAGGGCATGACATTCCCCTGGTCCAATCTACAAATGGATTGGGTGGGGCCGCTGGTGAGGTCATCCAGAGGGAACAAATATTTCCTCACGGTTACGTGTGCATTCACAAAATGGATTGAGTGCCTCCCAGCACCCAACGACACGGCAGAGACAACTGCAGTGCTGTTGGTGAACCATGTGTTCAGTCGATGGGGACTCCCCCTGACCGTGGACTCGGATCGGGGAACCCATTTCACAGCTACAGTAATGGCAACCCTGTGGAATATGCTTGGGGTCAAGGCCCAGTTGCATATCTCCTACCACCCTCAATCCTCGGGCCAGGCAGAAAGGGCAAACCGAACGGTGGTTAGTATGCTCAAAAAGTTTGTCTCCACCAGCAGTAGGGACTGGGACATTAAGCTGCCCCTGGTTCTGATGGCCATCCGAGCCACGCCCCATTGCTCTACGGGGGTCCCACCTTTTGAGATGATGACAGGTCGGAAGATGACTCTTCCCCTACACTGTCTTTATGGGGTGGAGGACCTGAGCACGACGGGGGCTGCTACGGCCCATCAGTATGTGTCAGCGAGCACATCTGCAGGCAACCTTTGCTTTTGCCCAGAACAATCTGGGAAGGAGTGCAGAGGGTAGGAAAGCATACTATGACCGAAAGGCAGTTAACCAGGAACTCCAAGTAGGAGACAAGGTCCTGTACTTCCAATTTGCCAAACCCACAGGGGTGGCCCGGAAATTCTTACCCAGTTGGACAGGACCCCACGAGATTGTCGATAAGGTATCACCGGTAGCTTATCGAATTCGGATTGAAAAAGGAAGGCAATCTCTGGTCTATAAGTGGGTGTATCGCAACCACCTCCTGTTGTATCGCCCACCTCAAATGGCGCCGGAGGACACAGAATAGGGTTAAAAGTCTAAACCCGATCAAGAGGGGGGTGCCCCTTTGTAGCTGCAGGTAGTTAGGTACTGTAGTGTAGGTCCTCCTAGGAAAATATATTCAAAATTATAGTGGAACTGTACCATGTGCCTCATCTGTGTTCCAGAATGGGAATCCTAAAACTGCCACGGCTGGTCCTGACAGTGCTGTGGATCGCTTCGACACAGCCCCTTGAAGTTGTGGAACCCGGTCCTCCTACCGGCATAGTCCTGCAGGACGCTCCCGGATTGTTGTTAACAAATTGCAGAACATATACTCAGCGAGTGTATGTGCGGCTGGACCCAAGTGATGTGTTTCGGAAGCACATCAACATGAACAGTAGGGTGTCCCATCATGGCAGGCAGTGGGCTAAGGATGCTGTATGGCATGCCCAGCTAGACACTATACACATGCTCCGCCAGCTGAGGAAGGCAACAGTCAGCCAGGAGGAGATGACAGGCCTCAGCCGCCCCAAAAGGGTCTTGGGGGGTCTGATTGCTGCGGCCTCCGCCGTGGGCTCGCTATTTTCAGCTGGTCTGTTTGCTGCTTACACTGTCACCCTGACCACCCTGAGAAGGCAGGTGTCTGGGTTACTTAAGGAAATGCCAGAAATTCAGGACAGGCTGTATCAACAGCAGCAGCGGCTGGAAAGCCTAGGGAAAACCTTACAGGGCACAATATTAGCAGTAAACCTTCATGCAGCAGTGTTAAATAACACCCTCCACACCGTGGGCAGGATTGTCGACGTGTTACAGTGGGATTATGCTTACGTGCAACAGGTCAGGATGCTGATGCAGGATTTGCTTAGGGAGCTTAGTGCCACGATAACTAGCCTAGCCATGGGACAGATTCCAACTTACTTGGTTCCACTGTCCTTAGTAGAAGAAGTACTTAGGACAACCACTTCTGAGATGGTGCAGCCAAAACAGGTACATCTTGCATACAGTCTAGGCAGTGCCATTCCTATACATGTCAACCCTGAAGCCAAGGAACTAGGTTTCCTGTTGAACCTTCCCATCGTGAGTGGCAAGGATATCTATAGACTCAAGTCTATATCGAACGTTGGCTTCTGGAGGGGGGACATGCATGTGAAGTTGACCACCCCACCGCTCGTAGCTTACCAGGAGGATGATCCAAATTTGTATCTTGTTCCAAACCTGGAACTGTGTATATCAACCAAGGATATCCACTGGGTATGCCCAAGTAAGCCATTCCTTAGGGACACAACTCAGAGGTTGTGTGGTATCAGAAAGGGGGCTGCCACTGAAAAGTGTAAAGCCACAGTGACGAGCAAAAGTGAGGTTAACGAACCCCAGGTTGAGCAGGTGGGAAAGAAATGGCTGGTCAGCACACCACAGTTAACGGTTACAATAACATATGACAGGCATGATACAGCTACCGAAGTGCAGCTACCCAACCAAACAGTTTTTCTACAAGTTCCTGAAGGAGCGATAGTGCATCTCAACGATTTAGCACTGTATCACCTGGAGTCAGAACTGTACGAAACGGAACTCGAGATTGTGGACGCTTTCAGAGGACACGGCGTTGACTTGGATGAGAGAATCCAAGAGACAGTAAGTCTTGAGGGTGTACAGGTAGTCGAATTTGTTCTTAACGACACAAACTTAAAAACTACACTGGTAGGTCCCAAGCACAGTCGTTGTGGATCCTCTGGGGCGCTAGGAACAATAAACGTGGTCATCTTGACACTGCTGCTGGGTAGCTGGATCATGGCTGGGGTAATGTGTTGGATGCTGTTCTCTTGTATCAAAGCCTTGCGGGGTAGTTTGAATGAGACAAAGGGAGCAATGGTTTATCACCGAAATCAGGTAACCACTCCCAAACGTCTGCCTGCTGCAGAGCTATCCGATACAGATAGTGAACTGCCGGAAGTTTAAGGTCTAGAGCTAATGATGATGCCCAATGCCTCATTTCTAGGTACCTTATAACTGAGAGCAGGTATACGCAACGTTCTTTCCAACACTATTTCCTGTACAAATTCTCGAGAGGTAATGTGAATATTGGGTGGTAGAATCCACCGTGGTACAACAAACATCACTTAACTCTGTTTTTGTTTTGAAGGCAACAACGCCTCAGGACCTCGTGACCTTCAAAAAGGGGGGATATGTAGCGGCAATGCTTGTTAATAAGACAGAATTAAGCTTTGGTATGCTCCTAAAGGAGGCCCATCTCACCCTCCATCTCTGTGGTGCAACCACAGAGAAAGAATTCATGCAAGCTGATTTAAGATGTTTTTCTTTTGATAAGAAGCAAGCTCCCAGACGGGGATGCAATTAGCTAAGCCTGGCTATCATGATCAATGGTCATCCACTGGCGCCTATCAGTCTAGGGAGTGCCGAATGGACATCTGGACTGCATTTCTAAGTGTCAAGAGTAAGTGACTTATATCTCACCTTGACCAACCAATCAGGGACTGGCAGGGCATGGTAATACCACGTGGGTCTCCAATGCCCGCCAAACTCTCAACCAATCAGCACACATCTGGGTCTTGATCAAAAAGGGAGCGCAAGCTCAGTTCTGGGCTCTCCTTGGCCATTTTCGCGCATCCTCAGAGACAATCACGTGACAACTGCTGTTGTCTGCAAAAGGACTTGGACTTTGTTCTAAGCGCGAGGCCGAGGATCCCGTACGTATTCAGAATTCTACCAACGTGAATGCTCCGCTTGATCAACGGCAGCCTACAGTTGGACCCTCGTCGACAACCTGAATAGCTTATTCAGAAGCAGCGCTGGACCGGGAACGAACCAGCTTCTTCCCAGGCAAAAGAGTGACTTGTGAGGACTCGCGGTCACACTCTGTGCATAGAGACTTTCTACTAGCCAGCCGGACTGCTGGTAGATCCCCTCGGAGCAACGACTGCCCTGTGCGCCGCAGTCAGATTCCTCCGCCCGTCCTACTCCGAGCTGCACCTCGACTGGTTGGCCGGTAGCCAGAGGACGCCGACACAACGCCCATTGGACAACCGCTGCAACAGAGCCTGTCAGCTGGTTTGGTGTTCGTGCCGGGAAATTCCAAATCCAAACACAGTGGATAAGTAAACCCCATGTTCTACATTGCGTCTCGAGAATTTAATTGTACCTCAACACAAGATGTTATCAATTTAATTCATGAGTAATGTATTTACTTCTGAGTTTAGAGTAACAGTGGGTAATAACACTGATTAGCGATTTGGTAACCGAACGATATATATTGACATATATTCTCTGTTGTGTATCTCTTTGTGTTTGCATCTCTTCGAGATTATATACCTTGTATATTGATAACCCTCACAGTAAGGTCTGCCGCTCGTATCCAGGCAGACTAGTATATGTTTGGTGCACAGTTTATATTAATAAATGTATCTCGTGTATTGAACCCGTGTGTGTGCGTTGTTAGTTGTTCTGACGATTGATTTTCTAAAATCCCCAACGAACAACCTTGTGATTACTGCTACAATTGATAATTGTCTCAGTAAACCCATCAAACCACTACACTATCAAGACCAGCCATACACAGTACAGTTTATGTACATACAGTAATGTTTATGTTCCTAAATTAATATCGTTTATGACCTTCAGATGCGTTATGCTCCTCTTCTTTTTATGCTCAGCTACTAAAATTTCCCTTTAGTGGTAAAATTCCATATAAATATTCAAAACTAAGCAGATTGAAATGTGCACAGTAAAGAAATTAAATGATTAAATCTTTTCACTACCAACCAATGCACCACGAGTGCCCCTGTCGGTCATTTTGGCCAGCCAATCACGGTGCCCTACGGTGCCATGCAGGTTGGTTACTGTACCACGGGTTTTTACCGCTCATTTTGAATGGCTGCATCTGTAGGTTGTCTCTCGCAGTGTTCAGGAATTGCATTCCGAAACTGAGTCAGATCAAAAGTTGTAAGAAAAGCACCTATGGTGTCGGTTCTAACAGCTTTATTGGTTCGATGTTAAAGGCCGGAAATGGGGCACAAGACACGCGACCGCAAAAAGCGTCGCCATCTGCTTCCAGCTGCAAAATGCCGTTTGTGGACGCTGAAGCATTTGAACTTGAACTTTATTGCCATATGTAACCGGTACTGGTACAATGGAATTCTTACTTCCAGAAGGTCTCTCGATTGTAAAACAAGTGTAAAAAACAAGACAAAGTGCAAACAGTGCATCAAGACAATGTACAAACAAACAATAGACATTGCGCAAGTAAACATGTAGACATTTCTTTCCAAGGCAGCGGGTACAAGCGATCTCGCGTTTTAAAACCACCAGGAAAAGCAGAAAGGCACTTTTCCTTGCTTGCGCCGGCACACGACGACGTGAGGAGGACACCGTAGTCAGCAAGATTCAAACCTGGGTGGGGAGACCCCAATGGATTTTTAGACCATCGCCTTAACCACTCGGCCACAACTACAGCAAGCACCGCCATTGCTGCGTTCTTGCTACAATCTCACATGGATCGCGAGGCGCAGGCGGAAACCTTTTTCAAAGTCGTTCTCCATTAAAAAAAAAACCTTTCCAAAATACAAGCCATGCAGACAGACACGCCTCAGAGGATTTAAGGGTGGCTTCATGTGGGAATGATAAAGTCTCCCCGTCCGGACAGGAAAATGGCACTTTGTTAGACACAAAAAAACAATCAACAACAGACAAATGTCTACAAGCATTTTAGAAGCCGCACCATGTTCTTGCTACAATCTCACATGGATCGCGAGACGCCGGCGGAAATCTTTTTCAAAGTCGTTTCCGTTAAAAAAAAAAAACCTTTCCAAAATACAAACCTTGCAGACAGACATGCCTCCGAGGAATTAATGGTTGCTTCATGTGGGAATGATAAAGTCTCCCCGTCCGGACAGGAAAATGGCACTTTGTTAGACACAAAAAAACAATCAACAACAGACAAATGTCTACAAGCATTTTAGAAGCCGCACTTGAAATAGCTCTTACATCCGTGTTAGACGCAGGAATCGCCTTTTTATTGACGCTCTTACGAACGCCATGGAAAGCAAAACAAAGCAAAGCAGAGCAGAACAAAACGAACAAAATAAAACCCTTATGTCCTGCACTTGAATATAATGCCGTTACGTGCCGAAGCGGTATTGGACGTCATCCTAGCACTGCAACCCGGGGCGTACGGTATATGGGAACGAGCACACGTCACGAATCGTCTCTAATCACTCCCTGCACTGTAAGGCGCCTTGAAGCGTGCACCCTCAACATTCATCTGTGCGCATCTGTGAAAGGTAAACTCTTGAGCAAACTCTGAACCAGACGCTCAAACTCCAGCTAGGATTAGGGGTAGCATTCCCACGCTACTTGAATACTTTGTTTACGCTCAGTGCTGGATTTTGGGAACTTTAGGACGAGTGGGACTTTTCTCCTATCTGTCAATTCGTTTTGTTTTGGATACTCTTGGCTGTCTGTGTTGTATAGTGCAGCGTGAAGAAAACGTTTTCGAAAACTGTGCCGGCTCAAAAGTTGTAAGAAATCCTCTCCAGCTCTTTTAAGTCTCTTCAGTTTTGTCATTTAAAGTGAAACTAGATGTATAACTGGAGCCTCACTTATGCAAATGGTGAGGTTCCAGTTCGACATCTAGTTTCACTTTATATGACAGAAGTACGTCAGACTGTGCCGGACTGGGGGATCACTTCCGGTTATTTTAACCATCTTAAACATTTGAAATCCTCCCCTAGGCAATTTTGACACTTCATCTTGGCTCCACCTAGGACACTCTTCAATCTTCCATCACTTCTCTCTTCTCCCACAACACTCTCGTCTGTCGGCAGTATGTGGCGTCTTTGCATTACCACCAATCTCACCACAGCAAGAAAGCAACGGGTTTTGGCAAGAGAGGAGGAGACTGTCTGGCCCGAACGGGGATTGAACCCGCGACCTTGGCGTTATTAGCACCACGCTCTAACCAACTAAGCTAACAGGCCTCGTACCCGCTGTCCTCTCTGTGCTGCAAAAAAATGGAATTCAGGGAAGTTTCTTTTGTCCTTTGAATAGAAAGCCCTGCGATTCAGTGTACGGGCTTTCTCGTGCTGTTTAATGGTTCTTGTAACCCAAATCCTACACTGGCCTGAAGTGCCCCCCCATTTCACAGCATTTTTCAGCTGATTTCAAATGTACCTAAAGGAGAAGCATTATTGAAGACCATCAATTACCAAGAGCTTTTGTCAAAGGTTTTGGTGGTCACTTTTAATGACCACAGAGAGCTATGACCTCGGTTGTACATCTCATCCAAAAGACGGCACCTTTTTACCACACAGCGTCTCCGTCACTATACTGGGGCATTGGGACCCGCACAGACCTCACGGTGAGCGCCCCACCCCTGGCTCCATTAACACCGCTTCCAGCTGTAAGCTTTGCTTTTCCCTGTAGGTCACCCTCATCCGGGTACTGACCTGGCTCACAGCTTCTAAGCTTCAGTGGGTTTTCAGTTGCGAGTTGAAAGGGGATGCAAGTGATGGAGCCACTCGCTGCGAAAGCCACTGCATTGGCCAGGAATCGAACCCGGGCCTCCCGCGTGGCAGGCGAGAATTCTACCACTGAACCACCAATGCACGCTGCAAGGCTCTACAAAAAAGACGCTTTTTTACCACTCTGTGCTGGATGTTGGGTCCCAAGGGAACTTCTGGACGAGTGAGAATTTTCTGCTATCAAAATTTGGTTTCGGAGACTTTTGGCAGCCTACAGATGCAGCCATTCAAAATGCGCGGGCGATAACGCATTATTTTGCGGTACGCTGTACGCAGTCTACCGCAAGCTACCGGTAAATACCGCGAGTTACCGTAAATTCTCCTATAATACGACAAGCAAAATAATAGTATCCGGAATTTCCGCAAGGTGGAGCTAATAAAGCTCAACCTCTCATGTTTGAGCTGTGGCCATCAAAGTCTTTAACGAAGATATTACTAATAGTATTAATAATGAATGACCTTGGACAAGCTGTAAGTGTAAACTCAAAGTATTGCCCTGGTCAACATTCTTTTTTTCATTGACCGTCTTTGTAAAAGTAACACCACAGCATTTCGCAATCACGCATTTGTTTCCAATCATGCAAAGTACAGTAATTTTTGAGAATCGATTCACCATGCCTTTCACATGCTCATAAAAGAGATTGATTTAGGAACATAAACATATTACCGTATGAAAACTGTACTGTATACAGTATGTATATGTATATTTAATGTCTTAACTGTGCCCGTTTAAGTATTGAATATTCATATCTAATTTTACCACTGAAGGGAAATCTTAGTAGCTGAGCATAAAAAGAATAGGAGCATACTGCAACGCGTGTGAAGGCCATAAACGATATTAATTTTGGAACATAAACATAGAGTATATGGCTGGTCTCGGTACTTTAAAGAAAACATACACGAAACATGGTTTCATTATGACCAGAATCGGTCTTGAGATATTTTTAACTTGATTTACAGTATTTGAGAGGTATGTCTTAACACCGATACTACAGTGCTTAAGTACTGCTCACGCATATATTTCTAGGTTTATATTATGCATTTCATACGGTTAAATTGCTTTTGAGCAACTAATAAGAAGCGCGAAACGGTATGCGTTTTAGTTTCGTTTTGTGCTGGGACCCGTGGATTGATTAGAGATATCAAGTACATACAAGTCATTTTTTAAATGTTGTAGTTCGTCTTGAAAAAATGTTACGAGTACATCATCTATCAACAATTACACAGGTTCTGTTTCCATATTGCGGATTTTGGTTACGTAATATTATTTTCTAGATTTCACGTTGTGAATATATGATTTGGGCAAACAGAGCCGCAAAGAAGTACATTATGGGTTGTTGTTGTTTTTTTTGCAGTTTTATCTAGAACAAGCGATGCTTAAACCTTTGTCTGATTCTTGTGAAACTATCCACACGACAGTTACAGTACCTAGGAGTTGACTTCAGTGATGTCACAGATGGGATGTTTCTAAAAATCCATCCTCTGTAAAACGTCTTCTCTAGTTGTCCTGCATATGTATTCGCTAATGAAGCTGTGTGTTCTGAGCCTGGATCTCTACATTTGTGTATGAACCAGCTTAGAGGGCTAAAGACAGCTTGTGTTTAAATTGAGTGTAAGGCAATTTATGCTTCTAAAGTCATGGTCAGCATTTATTATTGTACTGTGCTGTAAACTTGTTCTGTGCCTAGTCACATTATTTTATAGCGTTTTTATAGTGTTATCAAATCCGGTGGTGCTGTGTGTTAGTTTCCTGACTCCCATGTCACATGGTCTGTGATTGAAACCTGTGAAACCGGTTTAATTCGTCACAGCCAGCACTCCGGCAGAGAGGGGGTTGTACTCGTAAAGTAGAAGCAGGCGAGATTTCCAGCGAAAGACACCTCCCCCCCACCCTCATACGATTCGCATTGTAATTACACATTGTAATTGTATTACACATTGTACACATGCTTAAAAGAGAAGAGAGAAAACGCAAGCCTTCTTCAGGTGTGAGGGTCTTCTGCTCAGAATGAAACGCTAAAATGTAATGTAGGCTCTGAATGGGTTCAATTATGATTTGGGCTTGATTAAGGTCGCTGCCTTTCATCTAAAACCCTACTTGAATCCTTCGAAACTAAAAATCAGTGTTTGTGAGTTCTAAATAAAGAGGTATCCAGGTAACAGTGAAACGGGCGGACAGTCTGGGGAGATCGCCCGTTTTCCATTTAAATAGTTCCCTGGTTCCGCACCCCTTGGTGTTTCTCTCGCTCTCTCTCGGGTCACCTGATCATTAGCTCGAAAGATTTCAGTGCTTTGTGTATATTCTAATGGTAGTGGGGGCAGGGTGTGTGCGAACAGGTTTGGTTGAAATTGCATTGGAGATCTATGTTCTTCACACCTGAAACATTTCCTCTGAAAGCATTTTCTTCGCAGTTTAACCGATCTTGTTACAGCATGTTACAGTTTACTATTATTAACCATATTAATTTTAAGTGCTTAATGCCATTTTTTGACCAGGCACGAATATTCTTAAGTCCATATCTTCGCAAGGGAATCAGTGCGAATTGCAATACTAATTAAATTAAAACTACTAACTACTAACTAATACTAATTAAAACAAACCAGAAACGTGTTGTTCTGTCTAATGACATTACAAGTGGAAAGATTACAGATTTTAATCGTCTTTAATTTTGTTACGTTATACATTTTAGAAACGTTTCATCCATACAAACACCACAAAACTATTTTCGATTGTATTTCTGAATAGTATGTTACACTTAGTTCACTGTTTTAAATACATCTAATTAAGAAAGTTAGGTGTTAGCATAAACTATTAGCAATCAATAATATTAAATTAAAGTTAAATACAAAACTAAAGAAAAAATAGGGTTAAATATAATTCAAAATATTTTGCTAACAATGTTAACTGTTTATGAATAATAAAATGTATTAACTAAGGAGTAGGATGGCACAGTTGTTAGTATGTTTTTTGTTTTGTTTCTTTTTCATAAATACAACAGTAGTACCTGATGTCTGAAGTGGAAATCTAATAAGTAAATTGATTCTTAAAAATGTAGAGAGCTTTGAAAAAAATATATTGGTGCTTTTAGATAATATATTTCAAGGATGTAACTGCTGTGCTACAGTACGTGCAGAATTTTAGAAATCAGTTTGTCAACAAAGTACACTGTTTAGGTTAGTTTAGAAGACAATGTACCAAAACAATATATGCTGTCTGGGTCATTAGAATTAGCTGAAAGTAACTGATAAGCTTTGAATAACAAATCTAGTTTTTCTTCTCTCGCTCTATGATGTAATCTGTTTTCTCTTAGAGAAAGGGGAAGTTTTAGAAGGGACCAAGTGCTGAACTTTTTTACAGCGCAACGTCTTATAAAAACCCTGTTCTGCTTGTAACAAATTGAGTCTCTGGTTGCACTTTGCGAAGTGGCAGCAGGGCTCCCAATATTGCAATATTGAAATAAAGACCTTACTCAGGTGAGAACTCTCTCTTGTGGCTTCCTTGATAGTTATATTTCCATGACAATTTGGGGGCTCGTCCGGGATCACAAACCTGAGCGCGAACGGCTGCTGAAACTCCATCCGGACCCGGACAATTTTAGCAAATTGGACGAACCTCGGAGGATAAACTGTTTATCCTTCCAGAGATGCGTCTGGAGAATTGGCAGCTGTCTGACGTCAGTAAGTGATCCTTTAAAATTAATAGTTTGAGAAGCGAGCCACAGGGGTGTTCTCACGCGGGTTTGATGAGTCCAGGACTCATATAAAGAACTTATCTTAACACAGACGTGTGGTTTTTGCTCTGCGGAGTAGTTAATGTGATAAGGTTCTTAGTAAGGCACCGATCGGTAAAAATGGGAAATTAAAATTCAGAGACGAAAATGGGACCGAGCAGTCCAGCAAAAGTACATGTACGACAAATTCAGAGAAACAATTATAGCCTGGGTTAGAGTAAAAAAAAAAATTATGTTCATGAACTGTAAAGCTAGGGTAATAGGTGTAAGGGAACTTGCACATAATTTATATATGATAATTAGGGGCCCATAACTATGAAGTATATAACTATAACTATAACTATCTTTGTAAGTGAATCAGAATCGACAGAGGAAAGTTGAATTAGGAAAAAGAAGTTTCCTGAAGAAGGGGAAACTTAGAAGAGAAGGAGAAGAAAGGAAAGAAATTGAATTGGAAAACTTATGGAATGGAAAGAGGAATCACAGAAATAATGGGAAGCTTCAAAAAAGACTAGTCTTGAAAGTAAAGAACAGCAAGCTGCAGCTAAAGTCGTGGCCATGCGTACTAAAAAGAAAAAGTCTCCACCGAAATTAGAAAGCGGTCCGGAGCCAAAGCCTTTTCACTTGTTTGTGAAATGCCAATGTGCACTTTTCCAGGTCCAGAAGGAACTCCAGCATATGTACATTGACATTGGTCTCCTAGTGAATTATTTGCATTAGTTAAGTCTTTTCCTAAATTGCCTGATGACCGTAAAGAATTTAGAAGAAAGGCAAGCCTTGTTCTCGATTGTCTTAAGCCTAATTACAGTGACATAACCTTGTTGCTAGATCATATTGTTCCTAAAGGTTTACAACGTCCTCTAAAAAGGAGGAGGCAGATTGGCGGATACATGACCCAAATGATGAAGAAGTATCCATCTAAATTAAACCACACGGACATGGAGAGGAAAAGATAGGCGGCCGCTTCTAAAAAGAGGTAAGGACTCCTCTTTTCTAAAAAGTCCCTTGTCCTCTCCATGTTGCTGTGGTGGGTTCAGGGTTTTCCTGAAGCTGAAGCAAGTACAACAGAAAAAATGAGTTAATGGTGTATGTGTTTTAGATGCCTGTTTTGTGAAGGTGGGGTAGAAAAAGAGGGATTGCTGAAGGAGTAGCGTCTCGCCCTGCCCGTGCGAAAAAATCCAGGTGTTGCATCCTGGTACACGACTGCAGTACGGCTGAAGGTAGTAACTAGAACTGTACTCGCAGAAGAGCCGAAAATGGTAACTCGATTCAACTGTGTATTTAAAGCCAGGATTTGGAACCTGGTCCGTGTTCCCGAATTGTGATAGTTAGTCAGTTTGTCTCGACTGGGGGATTCCGCGGGGCGCGTGGGAGACGTGAAAATGGTTTGGTGTGAAGAAAAAAAGTTTGATTAATCCAAAGTGAAACTTAAAAGAAATATTGACTGTCAGACGGAATTTAGGCTGAACAGGAATGTAGAAAAGTGTATGAACATTTGGATAAAAATAAACAATAGTTAGAGGAATATTTGAGAATTCAACAGAATATCATAGATGAGACGCAAAAATCCCTGATGGAAAAGCTAAAAGCAATGGCTGAACGAAAGGAAGTTATATATGCAGAAAAAGAAAAAGCAAAAGAAGAAATAGAACGCCTTGAGAGAGAATCTGGGAGAAGGGTGGGAATCAGTGTGGAGATTTTTGAAAGAGCATTACCCACCGAAAACTGATTAGAGAAAAGTAACAGCATGTCAGCAGAAGGAAGTGAGGATGTTTTCAGATTTTACAGAAAGGTTTATAGCTTTATGGATAGTATACTCGGGGTTAGCCGATGAAAAGGAAGTGAATGAAGATACTTCCACAGTAATAAAACAAATTTACTTGAGTGTGTTAAACCTGATGTTGCCAAGAATGTACAACTATGCTTTCCTGATATTACGGACAGCGGAGAGAGATTTGATTTAATAACTCGCGAAGCATGCATGCAGAAGTGCGAGCGCTGCAAATGGGAGGTAAAAAGACTCCCAAGGAGGAGAAAAGGGAGCCGCCAGTTTGTCGAAATTATTGTGCGACTTTCATGTTATACCGAGATATAAAACCCCAAAGACAAAACTACTAATAAGCTGGTGTGCAGTTACTAAAAAAAAGGTGTTTTTTGGAGAAATTGGAAGAAAGAGGCTTGAATTCACAATTAAAGAACATGTCAGAAGCTGAAACGAGAGCCGTGCGTGAACTAAAAGTTTTAATCTAGTAAACCCCTCTGTAGCCTTCCTAAATTTATCTCAGGATTGAAATAAAAGTGAAATAATCTTACAGTGTGCAGTAACTGGGGGACACAGGAGCACAGCTGTCCTACTTTTAGACTAAAACAGCATAAAAATGTGATATAAAGTTTTCTAACGGGTAACAGGAGGCTACAGGAGAAGGGGTGCAAGGGTTGTGTTTAAAGCAAATATAAGCTGTCACAGTCTGCTTGGGTAAAGATGTACAGTTTCAACTACTGATGTGGGTGGGGGACACCCCAGACCTATTTTAGGCCCAGACTGCAGCATTTTATAAGGAATTACTGCATGAAATAGCATTTATGTAAACTAACTTAATAGAGTTATGTGATATTGTGATTGTTTTACCTAATGAGGGAATCCATAAGGCCGGGCTACTCCAAGTACTGGATCTTGAAAAAAAAGGAGTATAAAACCAACTACATGATAAAGCCAGGGTGAATGCCTTCTCAGAACGAGCTTGTCTAGTGACGTATTGGTTTAAGGGGGGTAGTGCAGTCTAAAGACAAAATTGCCTTGACCCCTGCAGCAGAAACCGGTTTTGATGTTTTGAGACAAGCTTTCTTGCAGGCACTGGCCCTGGACTGGATTCCCTCAGACGGATCATCTGTATGTAATCTGTATGTAAGTGAAAGAAATGGGTTGTGAGCTGCTGTGCTGGTGCAGGAGCATGGAGATAGGCATCGTCTGGTGGGTTATTATTATTCAGGACCCCTTGATGCGGTGGCCAAGGGGCCGTGTTTATGTGTTGTGCAGGCTACCTGCCTGGCTGTATAAACTGTGAATAATCTGGTGTAGAACTAGCAGACCGAATGAAAATATTTAATTGAAACTTGTAAATATGCTAAATGGAAACTTGTAGCAATTTATATAGACTGTATATATACATTTGGTGGATGCCACAATTTTGGATGGCAGTGAAGGAATAGGGATTTCCCCAACATGGCAGGGACTCCAGTTAAGAATGCTGGGTTTGTCTCTGAACTGTTAGAAGCTTTGCAGCTGCTTATTGAAGTAGCTGTGGTAAAGTGTAAATCACATAATAAAGAAATGTTTCCAGTAACTCGAGGGAACAACTTTGCAGATGCAGCTGTCAGGTGAGCAGTCCTGGTAGAGCAGGAGTCTGAGACCCCTGTGAGACCTCTGTTGGTGAAAAGGGGACAGCTACAGGATATTCAGGCTGAGGCCTCTAAAGCAGAGAAAAGGACATGGTTAGAAAAGAGTGTGGTGCTTCATGATGATTGGGTGTGGTGCTGCCAGCACACTGGACACCCTGCATGCCTTCACAGCCTAATGCCCTTTGTAGCTCGACAAATGCACTCTGTCGGACACCTGGGTGTGAGAAATGGTGTGCTGGTTACCCAAACCTGGGTGGGGACCGTGTTTGAAGCAGTAGCCACTTATGTGGTATCTCAATGTGATGCTTATCAAAGGAACTCAGCTACAGTTCAGGTGCGGGTGCTACAGCTCAAAAGGCCTGCTCCTGAGGAACCTTTCATGCACTGGCAAATTGACAATTGTCAAGAGAAACCTGGGCTCTTATAATCTGTTTTCCCAGTGGGTTGCTGCCACTGCCTCTGTGTCTACCAAACACTTGATAACAGAGATAAGCCCTCGGTGGGCACTGCCCTACCGCTTGTATTATGATCAAGGGACAGGCTGTGGCTGGATTATTCGGGGTGAGATGGACTGAGATCACCCTCAGTCTGCTGGAACGGTGGAATGAAGGAACAGAACTCTAAAAGATCGACTAGACATCAGACTGAAGGAGCGCCATGGGATGCGGGCTGGATCAAACAGAACTGTGTAATAGAGCCTGTTTGATATCATCACAGGCCAATCAACGAAACTTCCTGGAGGGACGAATTTGGCTAATGGATTGTTGAATTTGCTAATTCTCTATTGTAGTATTGTAGGTTTTTTTGTAGGTTGTTAATTGAAGTGGTGCACGGGGCTGGTGAACAGGTGCTGGACACTTGGAGACCTCCAGTAGAGGGAAGACACGACCTGATACCTGGCGAGTGGGTGTGGTGAGGAAGATATACCCTGCCTGATGTTGCAACCCTGCTGGGAAGGACCATATCAAGTGCAACTGACTACCGACTCTGCCATCTGAGTGACAGGATGAGATCGCTGGATCTACGCATTGCGCCGACACCGAACCACTGCACCAGAGACTGAGTGAACATTAATTATTATATTGTCACTGTTTCTGTGTTTGTTGAGCTTCCTGAGGGGGGGCGACAGTGTACCTGTTAAGTGTAAGGAGCTTTACTTTGATAAAATGGGGATATGGAATCAATACTTTATCAGTCAGCCACAAATAATAATCAGAGCTCATGTTGGGATTGTATTGCTATAAAAGATGCTCATGGGAGTAATCCCCTTTGATAGAGGTGATTATTTAGGTTTATTGGCATGGGTAAATAGCCCTGCTTTTAGTCTGAGTGTAACTCAGATGTATTAGAATGGAAATAACTGTATGCTCCTCGCTATAATCACAGTTTCAGGCCATTCTCTATTAGGGTGATAGACAGCTGTTTAGGTGACCCAGCTGTTGACCAATCTTGTAAAAAAAAAACCCTAAGAAAAATGCTGGGCTCCAGCCCACAGGGATTTACCTGTGCTGTAAGAACTAATGCATGAATAAGGAGACTGGATTCTGGTGAAAGACAGGAAAAAGAGGTGGTGTTCGCTCAGGTGGAGGGGGCCGTACCAAGGCTGCTGACCACTGCGACTGCTGTGAAAGTCACGGAAAGGGTTCCCTGGATTCATGCTTCCCACTGTAAACGAACTGAGCAAAGTGCACAAGCACAGATGGGGATCACATGCTTGGGACTGATGTGCCCAGCCTTTTTCCTTTTTATGTGGAAGCCTGTCACCACCCAGAAAGAGGAAGAATCTAAACGCGAAGCCTCTTTGTATACAAACTGGCTGAATGAAACTGATAATGAGGGGGATAGGAGTAATTTGTGGTATAAATTTATAAATCATACAGTAAAGTTAAAGAAATGTAATGCATCTTGTTATGTATGTGCTTTAATGCCTCATTCTACAGCCTCACCCATTTCTCTCCTGGTTAAAATCACGGTTTGGGCCAGGGGGAATGTTTTTCTTTAAGTTACTAACACCGATTATAGGGGCTGTGATACTTGTCTTCCTGTTTTTGTGTTGCTGTACGAAATATATTATTCCAATGCTTTGAAATATGGTAATGAATATGTTTGTGCATCAGTATGTTCTGATAAGTACGCAAGAATCCGAAGTATGGGAGCCTCCTGGGAGTCCATATGAAGAATCTAACTTTTAATCATTTTCAAGAATAAAAAGGAGGGAATTGAAGTGGAAATCTAATAAGTAAATTGATTCTTAAAAATGTAGAGAGCTTTGAAAAAAATATATTGGTGCTTTTAGATAATATATTTCAAGGATGTAACTGCTGTGCTACAGTACGTGCAGAATTTTAGAAAACAGTTTGTCAACAAAGTACACTGTTTAGGTTAGTTTAGAAGACAATGTACCAAAACAATATATGCTGTCTGGGTCATTAGAATTAGCTGAAAGTAACTGATAAGCTTTGAATAACAAATCTAGTTTTTCTTCTCTCGCTCTATGATGTAATCTGTTTTCTCTTAGAGAAAGGGGAAGTTTTAGAAGGGACCACGTGCTGAACTTTTTTACAGTGCAACGTCTTATAAAAACCCTATACTGCTCATAAATCAGTTATTCTATATAAACACAGCGTAATTGCCCTCCGAAAATCCTCTTTTTCTTGTTCGTTTTAGAGACCTTGATCGAAACTGATTTTAGATGTCAGAAAGGATTTATTTTCTCTGTATTTCCTACATTGCTTTGTCGAGATTTTAACTTTACATCTAACTTTATATCTAGGCTCAGATTTCAACTATAAATTGTACAGTAATTAATAGCAGTAAATACTGATGTTTTGCGCCCTCTTACCACAAAAATATATGTTTTGTAGTTGGGATTAACTTTATTTCGTACGCGTAGCTACTCCGATTCGGACACCGAACAGTTAAAGATGGCGGCAAATCAGACACCCAGAGGGGGGGGGGGGGGGGGGGGGGGGGCGTCTTCTCGCCTCCATAACTAAAATGCCAAATAGGAGTGGCTTAAGCGACATACACAGTCGTGTAACTGACAGTTTGAGGTAGCCTATCGTGTAAATTTCGCTTTGTTGCTGATAGGTTAAGCTTTCGAAACTCTGCCCCAAAGTCATGTGACTGATTTTTCGCCCTGTTTCGTTGGTTAAACGCAATGATCACAAGCACCACCATGGTAACTGGGATGTGTAGTTTTTAATTCCGTTTGAATTATAACTGTACGTACTGTCTTCATATTTGGCCAGGGCTTTAAAGAGAAGGCGCGCCAAAAAAAATCGGTGCCGTCGTCTCCGCTTTAAAGGTACCCCCGTGCTGGAAGAATTTGAGCTCGGAACGTTTGCCCAGCGTAGTTATAGTGGACATAAAAACAAGAGTTCGCTGGCATTATATCCTAGAAGACACAGACCGGCACCAGACCGGTAAATGCTTGATGAACTAGGGATTGGACAGTTTCCAAGTGCTTGTACAATCGATGGAAATGTTCAAATAAATGTGCAAAAGAAATAAACAAAATAATCATTTATTTCTTTATCATATTGGCTAGCTAATGTTCTCTCTTTGCTAGTTAGTGGCTGTGTTTCTGCGTTGGGTAGCAACGGGTGACTGTTCTCAGGCGGAAGATGTAAACAGCTTAATTTTCGTCTTAAATAATTTTTAAAAATTAAAATTCATTCTATACAGCAATCACATATTTGGGTACCGTTTCATAAAACTTTCATGCTTAAAATGTTTAGGGAGAAATGGAAGACTGGTGTGTATTTTTTCTTTAAACTATCAAGACCAGCCATACACAGTACAGTTTATGTACATACAGTAATGTTTATGTTCCTAAATTAATATCGTTTATGACCTTCAGATGCGTTATGCTCCTCTTCTTTTTATGCTCAGCTACTAAAATTTCCCTTTAGTGGTAAAATTCCATATAAATATTCAAAACTAAGCGGATTGAAATGTGCACAGTAAAGACATTAGATGATTAAATCTTTTCACTACCAACCAATGCACCAAGAGTGCCCCTGTCGGTCATTTTGGCCAGCCAATCACTTACCGCGGTGCCCTACGGTGCCCTGCGGGTTGGTTACTGTACCACGGGTTTTTACCGCTCATTTTGAATGGCTGCATCTGTAGGTTGTCTCTCGCAGTGTTCAGGAATTGCATTCCGAAACTGAATCAGATCAAAAGTTGTAAGAAAAGCACCTATGGTGTCGGTTCGAACAGCTTTATTGATTCGATGTTAAAGGCCGGAAATGGGGCACAAGACACGCGACCGCAAAAAGCGTCGCCATCTGCTTCCAGCTGCAAAATGCCGTTTGCGGACGCTGAAGCATTTGAACTTGAACTTTATTGCCATATATAACCGGTACTGGTACAATGGAATTCTTACTTACAGAAGGTCTCTCGGTTGTAAAACAAGTGTAAAAAACAAGACAAAGTGCAAACAGTGCATCAAGACAATGTACAAACAAACAATAGACAATGTGCAAGTAAACATGTAGACATTTCTTTCCAAGGCAGCGGGTACAAGCGATCTCGCGTTTTAAAACCACCAGGAAAAGCAAAAAGGCACTTTTCCTTGCTTGCGCCGGCACACGACAACATGAGGAGAACACCGTAGTCAGCAGGATTCGAACCTGCGCAGGGAGACCCCAAGGGATTTCTAGTCCATCGTCTTAACCACTCGGCAACGACTACAGCAAGCGCCACCGTTGCTGCGTTCTTGCTACAATCTCACATGGATCGCGAGGCACCGGCGGAAACCTTTTTCAAAGTCGTTCTCCATTAAAAAAAAAACCTTTCCAAAATACAAGCCTTGCAGACAGACACGCCTCAGAGGACTTAAGGGTGGCTTCATGTGGGAATGATAAAGTCTCCCCGTCCGGACAGGAAAATGGCACTTTGTTAGACACAAAGAAACAATCAACAACAGACAAATGTCCACAAGCAATTAAGAAGCCGCACCATGTTCTTGCTACAATCTCACATGGATCGCGAGACGCTGGCGGAAATCTTTTTCAAAGTCGTTCTCCGTTAAAAAAAAAAACCTTTCCAAAATACAAACCTTGCAGACAGACACGCCTCAGAGGACTTAAGGGTGGCTTCATGTGGGAATGATAAAGTCTCCCCGTCCGGACAGGAAAATGGCACTTTGTTAGACACAAAAAAACAATCAACAACAGACAAATGTCCACAAGCATTTTAGAAGCCGCACTTGAAATAGCTCTTACATTCGTGTTAGATGCAGGAATCGCCTTTTTATTGACGCTCCTATGAACGCCATGGAAAGCAAAAGAAAGCAAAGCAGAGCAGAACAAAACGAACAAAATGAAACCCTCACGTCCTGCACTTGAATATAATGCCGTTACGTGCTGAAGCGGTATTGGACGTCATCCTAGCACTGCAACCCGGGGCGTACGGTATATGGGAACGAGCACACGTCACGAATTGTCTCTAATAACTCCCTGCACTGTAAGGCGCCTTGAAGCGTACACCCTCAACATTCATCTTTGCGCATCTGTGAAAGGTAAACTCTTGAGCAAACTCTGAACCAGACGCTCAAACTCCAGCTAGGATTAGGGGTAGCATTCCCACGCTACTTGAACACTTTGTTTACGCTCAGTGCTGGATTTTGGGAACTTTAGGACGAGTGGGACTTTTCTCCTATCTGTCAATTCGTTTTGTTTTGGAGACTCTTGGCTGTCTGTGTTGTATAGTGCAGCGTGAAGAAAACGTTTTCGAAAACTGTGCCGGCTCAAAAGTTGTAAGAAATCCTCTCCAGCTCTTTTAAGTCTCTTCAGTTTTGTCATTTAAAGTGAAACTAGATGTATAACTGGAGCCTCACTTATGCAAATGGTGAGGCTCCAGTTCGACATCTAGTTTCACTTTATATGACAGAAGTACGTCAGACTGTGCCGGACTGGGGGATCACTTCCGGTTATTTTTACCATCTTAAATATTTGAAATCCTCCCCTATGCAATTGTGACACTTCATCTTGGCTCCACCTAGGACACTCTTCAATCTTCCATCACTTCTCTCTTCTCCCGCAACACTCTCGTCTGTCGGCAGTATGTGGCGTCTTTGCATTACCACCAATCTCACCACAGCAAGAAAGCAACGTGTTTTGGCAAGAGAGGAGGAGACTGAGAGGTATGTCTTAACACCGATACTACAGTGCTTAAGTACTGCTCACGTACATGTTTCTTGGTTCATATTATGCATTTCATACGGTCAAATTACTTTTGAGCAACTAATAAGAAGCGCGAAACGGTATGCGTTTTAGTTTCGTTTTGTGCTATGACCCGTGGATTGATTAGAGATATCAAGTACATACAAGTCATTTTTTAAATGTTGTAGTTCGTCTTGAAAAAATGTTACGAGTACATCATCTATCAACAATTACACAGGTTCTGTTTCCATATTGCGGATTTTGGTTACGTAATATTATTTTCTAGATTTCACGTTGTGAATATATGATTTGGGCAAACAGAGCTGCAAAGAAGTACATTATGGGTTGTTGTTGTTTTTTTTGCAGTTTTATCTAGAACAAGCGATGCTTAAACCTTTGTCTGATTCTTGTGAAACTATCCACACGACAGTTACAGTACCTAGGAGTTGACTTCAGTGATGTCACTGATGGGATGTTTCTAAAAATCCATCCTCTGTAAAACGTCTTCTCTAGTTGTCCTGCATATGTATTCGCTAATGAAGCTGTGTGTTCTGAGCCTGGATCTCTACATTTCTGTATGAACCAGCTTAGAGGGCTAAAGACAGCTTTTGTTTAAATTGAGTGTAAGGCAATTTATGCTTCTAAAGTCATGGTCAGCATTTATTATTGTACTGTGCTGTAAACTTATTCTGTGCCTAGTCACATTATTTTATAGCGTTTTTATAGTGTTATCAAATCCGGTGGCGCTGTGTGTTAGTTTCCTGACTCCCATGTCACATGGTCTGTGATTGAAACCTGTGAAACCGGTTTAATTCGTCACAGCCAGCACTCCGGCAGAGAGGGGGTTGTGCTCGTAAAGTAGAAGCAGGCGAGATTTCCAGCGAAAGACACCTCCCCCCCACCCTCATACGATTCGCATTGTAATTAAACATTGTAATTGTATTACACATTGTACACATGCTTAAAAGAGAAGAGAGAAAACGCAAGCCTTCTTCAGGTGTGAGGGTCTTCTGCTCAGAGTGAAACGCTAAAATGTAATGTAGGCTCTGAATGGGTTCAATTATGATTTGGGCTTGATTAAGGTCGCTGCCTTTCATCTAAAACCCTACTTGAATCCTTCGAAACTAAAAATCAGTGTTAGTGAGTTCTAAATAAAGAGGTATCCAGGTAACAGTGAAACGGGCGGACAGTCTGGGGAGATCGCCCGTTTTCCATGTAAATAGTTCCCTGGTTCCGCACCCCTTGGTGTTTCTCTCGCTCTCTCTCGGGTCACCTGATCATTAGCTCGAAAGATTTCAGTGCTTTGTGTATATTCTAATGGTAGTGGGGGCAGGGTGTGTGGGAACAGGTTTGGTTGAAATTGCATTGGAGATCTATGTTCTTCACACCTGAAACATTTTCTCTGAAAGCATTTTCTTCGCAGTTTAACCAATCTTGTTACAGCATGTTACAGTTTACTATTATTAACCATATTAATTTTAAGTGCTTAATGCCATTTTTTGACCAGGCACGAATATTCTTAAGTCCATATCTTCGCAAGGGAATCAGTGCGAATTGCAATACTAATTAAATTAAAACTACTAACTACTAACTAATACTAATTAAAACAAACCAGAAACGTGTTGTTCTGTGTAATGACATTACAAGTGGAAAGATTGCAGATTTTAATCGTCTTTAATTTTGTTACGTTATACATTTTAGAAACGTTTCATCCATACAAACACCACAAAACTATTTTCGATTGTATTTCTGAATAGTACAGATGCAGCCATTCAAAATGCGTGAGGTATTTCACGGCATACCCCGGTAGGCGTGTCACAGTATCACGCGGTATGACGCAGTTAACGTGGTGTCACGTGGTTCACTATCCGGCGTCGCCTTGTAAAACCGCCAGGGGGAGCTTAACCTCTCATGTACAGCATTTGAGCCTTTAATTTTGAACTGTGTATTACAGCATGTTAATCTTCAGTCATTAAAATGTTGGTATATTTTATGAAAGCAAGATTGCTCAGTTGGACAAATGTACACAACCTACCTTTATCAGAAATATCAAAGCCTTTACTGAAGATATTACTAATAGTATTAATAATGGATGACTTTGGACAAGCTGTATACTCAAAGTATAATTTCTTTAGCACATTTGTACAAGCACTTGGAATCTGTCCAAGCCATACTTTGTCAGGCATTTTGTTTTACTTCAACGGGCATAAAAACTTCCTTGCTTTTAACAGGGCGTTTCATAATTTCTAGCTACGAAAATGATTTAAAATGCGACACCTATCATTCAACTAGAGCTTAAAATATCACAAGGAAAAATACACACCGGTATTCCATTTCTCCCTAAACATTGTAAGCTTCGAAGTCTTTAACTAACGTGATACCGGAGTCAACAAGCATACTTTTAGAATTTGATTAAAAGGGAATATAATATGGAATCGCGTATCTCAAGAATTTAATAACGGTATGATTATATCCGTGTACTGCGGCAGGGCTGTGTAGGGCTGTTTCGCCTGCCTGATCATGCGAGCTGTCTTGTAGCCTACTGGTCTAGGTGCGTGACTACCAACTGGCAGGTTGTGTGTTTGAATCCAGCTGGTGCTGGACTTTTATTTTAACAAACATTTCTTCGAAAAAATAGGTAAGCGATATTATGGACAATCAGTTGACTTTTATATTTCAAAATATCGCAACATGATCGATATTTGCGATATTTTTAACATATCTTCCCTTCTGACAGCGGTTCCTGCTTCTATTGTGTGTGTGTGTGCAACAGTAAATTTTTATAGAGAAATGGAGGCTGGACAGTATGCGTTACAATATAAACATTTATATTGATTTTAATCGTGTTCTGATTTAAATCGCAAACGCGTGTTTAATTATGTGTTTTTAATCATAATCAGGCTAATGCATTTCTACATTTTCTGTATGAACCAGCTTAGAGGTTCATACAGAAAGACAGCTTGTGTTTAAATTGAGTGTAAGGTAATTTATGCTTCTAAAGTCATGGTCAGTATTATTGTACTGTGCTGTACTGTGTCACATTATTTTATAGCGTTTTTATTGCGTTATTAAATCCGGTGGCGCTGTGTTAGTTTCCTGACTCACATTATTTAAACTACCACACTGATCATTCATCTCTAAATAAACTTTATTTTATATAGCGTTTTAAGCGATTAGGTAATTAGATTGCTCATAAACCTAATCGCTTTTTCTACATAAACACAGCGTGATTGCTCTCTGAAAATGCTTTTCCTTTATTTTTAAAGTAGGCTCAGATTTCAACTATAGATCGTATTATTATAAACTTTCTTGGAAAAATGTATTTTATGTAAACCATGTTTGCTATTAATTCATTTAGGGCTAAAATACGTTCATTGTCTTCCAATCGAGTCGAGTTGACATTGGAAGCCTGCCACACCCGGACTGTTAAACCAACGCATTAGCACGTCAAAGCCCATTGAGCCAGTATTGTCTTTAGTATTCCCCCCTTCTCCCCTCAATTCAATTCAATTCAAGGTGTTTTATTTGCATGACAGATGGGTACAAGCAGTGTTGGGTATGTATATTGTAACGCTTACAGCAGACAGGCACTGTGTAGGAGCCGACGCACCAGAGCAGCGCCTGCATTTATAACTTAGTTTTTAAAATTAGTCAAGCAATACGAAGCATCTCCTTTTACTTAGTGCCTGAGCATACTGCAACGCGTGTGAAGCCCATAAACGATATTAATTTTGGAACTTAAACATACAGTATATGGCTGGTCTCGGTACTTTAAAGAAAACATACACACCAGTATTCCATTTCTCCCTAAACATTTTAAGCATCGAAGTCTTTAACTAACGCGATACCGGAGTCAACAAGCATACTTTTAGAATTTGATTAAAAGGGAATATAATATGGAATCGCGTATCTCCAGAATTTAAAGACCAGACAATCGCAAACTCGTTTTCAATAAAATTATTTTATTCATTCAGCAGTTTGTGAGAGGGACATCCAGCAGGGAGAGACACACACACCGGTTTTCATTGACAACATTGTTTTTTTTTCAATTCCTCTTGTCTAACAGGAATGTTTTGTTTGTGGACAGACTGTTAGACAAGAGGAAAAGACCGCCTCCTCCTACGAAGCATTTCGTTGATCCGATCACGAATTCTTTTCCAGTCGTACTTGCAACCTGCGCGGCGGGGAGAGGCACTTTTCAGGAGACAGCTGCTCAACTGTTTGACTGCTGGAACATACTGTCTCCTTCCTCTGCATTTTCAGGAGTGTCTCTAGCCTCCCAGTCCTCCCCAGTAATGCATCGTACTGCTCCCGCTGCTGCCGAAATGTCTCCATACAGGTGCTGCTTCTACAGGTTGGCACCCTGGCCAGTGGCCGAGAGCAGAGACCCACGGCCTGTGGCAAAATAACATAAGTCATGTAAGAAATAAAGTCACACAGTAGTATTCATCAGTCGCGGAACAGAAGTCAAAATAAACTTTTCTTTTTTTCCGTCTTACCGCTTTCTTTTTTACTGTCCTTGTGGTAGATCGTTTCGCCCGTGCGGTGTTTTCTTGAAGAACAGGCTACGAAGAAATAATTATAATTGAATTTAAAATTCAAAACGGCAATAATACCTTGTAATATGCGCTGTAATCGCGTATTTCAGATGAAGTCTGCTGTATTTGCTTAACCTTCGCTCTTTGGAAGCTGGGGCGGCAGAAGCACCTCGTCTCTTCCCGTAAAAGGTCTTGGTCTCCATACTGTACTATGGTCGCTGTAGTGCAGGTTCGCAGTTTTTTTTTTTGCGATGGGAGCTCACCCAATCCCTTGGTGTCTTTTATGCTATATTCACCTAGAGTGTGTTCATTGTCTTCCAATGAAAGGCGGGTGCCTTTTGCCGAAGTCGGGAGACATTGGGGGCTTGCCACACCCGGACTGTTAAACCAACGCATTAGCACGTCAAAGCGCATTGAGGACCCGGGCGCAATAGTTGTTTTGTCCCTTGATTTACTGATCTGCATTAATTAAATCTTGTCAGTCAGGTCTTTTTTTCTCTATTTCAATTGTCGTTTACACATGCACGACTTTAAAAGCTAGCATGACAGGTTTCGATTCACATTAGCTGGCGAGCCTTGTTAAAAAAAACAATGACAATGTAACATGCCACTGTTTGTTCATGAACAAAGTTATACTGAGATTTCCTTAGATACACGATTAAAAAATAAATAAAAATTTGAATCTCCTGCGGAACACATTCCATAAGAATCAGCGGTTCTACAACATATATCGCCTTTAAAGGTGGCTTCTCAAAACGCTTTACGGGATAAAAACAACCAGAACAGCAGCAACAACAATATTGTATTTCATTGCACTTTGAAAACCAAGTAATAACTTAACTCAGTACGTGCAAACGTTTTGTATGTTGCTGTCTTGAATGCCTGCGTACCCATAAGTATCTTATTTGCCTTGAGGCCTGTCTACAGTATATTTGTCCCCCTATCTCCCTCAATTCAATTCAATTCAAGGTGTTTTATTTGCATGACAGATGGGTACAATTCTTGTTGGGAATGTATACTTTGATATTTACACCCGGCGCGTCACCGAGGGAGCGTCTGCATTTATAACTTAGTTTTTAAAATTAGTCAAGCAATATGAAGCATCTCCTTTAGCTTTTAAGTCCCTTATGGTTTTTTCGTATTATATTCCCTATTAATCAAACTCTAAGAGTATGTATCGGCTTGTCAGTCAGGTCTTTTTTTCTCTTTTTCAATTGTCGTTTACACATGCACGACTTTAAAAGCTAGCAAGACAGGTTTCAATTCACATTAGCTGGCGAGCCTTGTTAAAAAAAACAATGACAATGTAACATGCCACTGTTTGTTCATGAACAAAGTTATACTTAGGCTTCCTTAGATACGCGATTAAAAAATAAATAAAAATTTGAATCTCCTGCGGAACACATTCCATAAGAATCAGCGGTTCTACAGATGCAGCCATTCAAAATGCGTGCGTTATTTTGCGGCATACCCCGGTGGGCGTGTCGCGGCATCACGCAGTGTGACGTGGTTAATCGCGCGTCATTTGACGCTCTGCCGGAAACTATCCGGCGTCACCTTGTAAAACCGCCAGGGGGAGCTTAACCTCTCATGTACAGCATTTGAGCCTTTAATTTTGAACAGTGTATTACAGCATGTTAATCTTCAGTCATTAAAATGTTGGTATATTTTATGAAAGCAAGATTGCTCAGTTGGACAAAAGTACACAACCTACCTTTATCAGAAATATTTATGCATCAAAGCCTTTACCGAAGATATTACTAATAGTATTAATAATGGATGACTTTGGACAAGCTGTATACTCAAAGTATAATTTCTTTAGCACATTTGTACAAGCACTTGGAATCTGTCCAAGCCATACTTTGTCAGGCATTTTGTTTTACTTCAACGGGCATAAAAACTTCCTTGCTTTTAACAGGGCGTTTCATAATTTCTAACTAGGAAAATGATTTAAAATGCGACACCTATCATTCAACTAGAGCTTAAAATATCACAAGGAAAAATACACACCGGTATTCCATTTCTCCCTAAACATTGTAAGCTTCGAAGTCTTTAACTAACGTGATACCGGAGTCAACAAGCATACTTTTAGAATTTGATTAAAAGGGAATATAATATGGAATCGCGTATCTCAAGAATTTAATAACGGTATGATTATATCCGTGTACTGCGGCAGGGCTGTGTAGGGCTGTTTCGCCTGCCTGCTCATGCGCGCTGACTGTAGCCGACTGGTCTAGGTGCGTGCCTGCCAACGGGCAGGGTGTGTGCTCGAATCCAGCTGGTGCTGAACCTTCCAGTTTTATTTATTTATTTTTTAATCGCGTAACATATTACCGTATGCAAACTGTACTGTATACAGTATGTATATGTATATTTAATGTCTTAACTGTGCCCGTTTAATTGAATTTTAAAAAATTATTTAACACGAACATTAAGCTGTTTACATCTTCCGCCTGAGAACAGTCACCCGTTGCTACCCAACGCAGAATGGTGATTGGCTGACACCATCTGACACCCCTCTGATTGGAGAAAAAAGACGTGCTGGTTTGCTATACATACTGTAACAGGAAGAGGATTTCTTTCTATTCAAAACGTGTATTTTAAAAGTTTAAGAAGTAAAAACCTTACAGCGTACACAGATTTCTAAACTGATCAGGATCGTTATCTTTGTCTTATGCATAATAATATTCACCGCTCTGTGCAGCAAATTAATAATAAACTTTATTTTATATAGCGTTTTAAACGAATAAGTAATTAGATTGCTCATAAACCTAATCACTTGCTTTTTCTTTTTATTTAGGCTCAGATTTCAACTATAGATCGTATTATTAATAACCATAATAACAACCAACCAACAAAAACAACCATATAAACATAATACCAACCAAAAACATAGATAACAACCACAATACAAAATCAAATATATCAAACCATTTTACTCTCGCAAAGTCCTCCAATTATCATAATCCCGCCCCTTATGCAAAACCAAACCTTCCTCCCATCCCAGTTTATCCTGTTTATCATAAACAAAATCCACCTCAATTTTCAACATAAAGCATTACACAAAATCAATACCTCAACACTCCATACTCAACAACGATAATTCACAAACAGCCAGAACATGTAACTACACATTCCCAAACAGACCTAATTTCCATAGCCCCGCCCCTTATGCAAAACCAACATCCCTCCCCTGTTCTCTCTCTCCCCTGGCGGTTGTAATTGTTTTTATTTTCAAATAAATTTTAGCAAAGTCATGCATTTTAAAAATCTTAAGATTTTTATATTTATGTCTTTATTTAGTAGTTTCATTAGTGACAAAGGCTAAACTTTCTTGGAAAAATGTCTTTTATGTAAACCATGTTTGCTATTTATTCATTCAGGGCTAAAATATGTTCATTGTATTCTAATGAAAGAAGGGTTCCTTTCGCTGTAGTCGGGAGCCTAGCCTTTAACTAGTAAGTACTGTACTTACTGGGTTTTTGAGGGGGGGGGGGGGGAGAAAAATCGTTTTCCCAGCCTAACAGTATTGTTTTTAACCTGTAAATTTGCTGGACAGAGAGGTGAACATTATTACACAGAAGACAAAGATAGCGATTTACGTTGCATTGTGTATCGTGCTACTTTAATACAGTTTTAAATAATTGGAAGTCTAAACAGTATCAGCTTTATTTATGGGTTTTAAATAAAGGTGATTTAAACGCGATTTAAATCAATATAAATGTTTATATTGTAACGCATAGGTGACTATTCATTGTTATTAAAATGACTTAAATTCGATCATGTTGTGATATTTAGAAATATACATTTGTTTGGTGCGAGTGAAGTTTTATTTAATCTCTGAGCCATACTGATTCTTCTGGAAGCCAGTTTCCGCCAGGGAGTAAAAAAAAACACACTATGGTATTCTCTCCAATGCAGTGCAGTTAAAAACATACCTCTGATGCTGCTCCTAAATGAATATCGTTTATGACCATCAGAAGCTTTATGCTCCTTTTCTTTTTTCCAGTGGATTGAACAGGGAGAGGCATTTCATGATGTACTTTTCACTGATGAAACAACAGTGGCTCTGGAACAGTTTTCAACCATGTCGTTTTATAAAAAGGGGAGATATGTACACATTACTGAAGCTAAACGTTTAGCCTTTGTCACTAATGTAAACACTAAATAAAGACGTATAGAAATCCCTACGTTACAGACTGTATATGGCTGGTATTGGTAGTTTAAAGAAAAAATACACACCAGTATTCCACTTTCTCCCTAAACATTTTAAGCATCAGAGTCTTACATGTGGTTATTTATTGCATAATTTAATTTTGAAAGCCACTGAGACATCAGGTACTACTGTTGTATGGTACAAGTGTGGTACTTTTAGGGGTACCACGGTACAGAACACTAGTTATTTAAATATGATTGATAGATAAATAGGCCCACTTTATTCATCCTGAAGAAGATAGAAGACATCCTGATGTCTTAACACAGATACTACAGTGCTTAAGTACTACTCACGTATATGTTTCTAGGTTTATATTATGCATTTCATACGGTCAAATTACTTTTGAGCAACTAATAAGAAGCGCGAAACGGTATGCGTTTTAGTTTCGTTTCGTGCTGGGACCCGTGGATTGATTAGAGATATCAAGTACATACAAGTCATTTTTTAAATGTTGTAGTTCGTCTTGAAAAAATGTTACGAGTACATCATCTATCAACAATTACACAGGTTCTGTTTCCATATTGCGGATTTTGGTTACGTAATATTATGTTCTAGATTTCACGTTGTGAATATATGATTTGGGCAAACAGAGCCGCAAAGAAGTACATTATGGGTGGTTGTTTTTTTTTTTGCAGTTTTATCTAGAACAAGCGATGCTTAAACCTTTGTCTGATTCTTGTGAAACTATCCACACGACAGTTACAGTACCTAGGAGTTGACTTCAGTGATGTCACTGATGGGATGTTTCTAAAAATCCATCCTCTGTAAAACGTCTTCTCTAGTTGTCCTGCATATGTATTCGCTAATGAAGCTGTGTGTTCTGAGCCTGGATCTCTACATTTGTGTATGAACCAGCTTAGAGGGCTAAAGACAGCTTGTGTTTAAATTGAGTGTAAGGCAATTTATGCTTCTAAAGTCATGGTCAGCATTTTTGTACTGTGCTGTAAACTTGTTCTGTGCCTAGTCACATTATTTTATAGCGTTTTTATAGCGTTATCAAATCCGGTGGCGCGGTGTTAGTTTCCTGACTCCCATGTCACATGGTCTGTGATTGGAACCTGTAATACCGGTTTAATTCGTCACAGCCAGCACTCCGGTTGTAAAGTAGAAGCAGGCGAGATTTCCAGCGAAAAACACCTCCCCCTTCTTCAGGTGTGAGGGTCATCTGCTCAGAATGAAACGCTAAAATGTAATGTAGGCTCTGAATGGGTTCAATTGTGATTTGGGCTTGATTAAGGTCGCTGCCTTTCATCTAAAACCCTACTTGAATCCTTCTAAACTAAAAATCAGTGTTAGTGAGTTCTAAATAAAGAGGTATCCAGGTAACAGTGAAACGGGCGGACAGTCTGGGGAGATCGCCCGTTTTCCATGTAAATAGTTCCCTGGTTCCGCACCCCTTGGTGTTTCTCTCGCTCTCTCTCAGGTCACCTGATCATTAGCTCGAAAGATTTGAGTGCTTTGTGTATATTCTAATGGTAGTGGGGGCAGGGTGTGTGGGAACAGGTTTGGTTGAAATTGCATTGGAGATCTATGTTCTTCACACCTGAAACATTTTCTCTGAAAGCATTTTCTTCGCTGTTTAACCGATCTTGTTACAGCATGTTACAGTTTACTATTATTAACCATATTAATTTTAAGTGCTTAATGTAAAATCTTGTAAAAATATATTTTCATTGTTCAAATATACATTAAGTCTGACTATCATATAATAAGTTAAATACAAAACTAAAGAAAAAATAGGGTTAAATATAATTCAAAATATTTTGCTAACAATGTTAACTGTTTATGAATAATAAAATGTATTAGCTAAGGAGTAGGATGGCACAGTTGTTAGTATGTTTTTTGTTTTGTTTCTTTTTCATAAATACAACAGTAGTACCTGATGTCTCAGTGGCTTTCAAAATTAAATTATGCATGCAAACCTGTGAACTAGAAAGATAACTAAGATATCCATCCATTTATAATGGTGGCAAAGTGGTTAGCATTGCTATCTTGCAGCACTGGGGTCCTAGGTTCAATTCCTGCCATCCTGTGTGTGTGGGGTTTACATGTTCTCTCTGGGTTACATGGTTTTTCTCCATATGTGTGATATGACTCCCTCTCGCACTCCAAAACATACTGGTAAGTTAATTAGTTTATGGGAAACCTGGCCCTGGTCTGTGTGTGTTTGTGTCTGTCTGTCCTGTGATGGACTGGTGCTATGTCCAGGGTGTATTCTGCCTTGTGTCCGTTGCTTACTGGGATAGGCTCCAAAACCTCTGTACTGGATAAAGAGATTAGAAATGGAAGTAAAGGCACTGTGTGGATGGAACTATACACAGTGTTAGAAACCCACTATGAAATGGCAGCATCTCACTGAGAATAAAATATTTTTTACTGCTGGCTTAAGGAAACAGCCTTTCCACCTCTCTTGCACATCAGTATCCATACCTAGTTATTTAAACAAATTGCCTCTAATTATAAACATCTTAATATGCTGGCTCTGTGGATCCGCATCAGCTATGTTTGCCCATTCCTTCAATTCATGTGCATCCAACACACAGTTCAATGCCAGCAACTACACATAATCTAAAATACAATCCTTATTTCAGTATCTATGTAAACATATAGTCTGTTAACTTCATCATCTTCATCAAAAGTATGCCTAACCCCATTAGGAAGTGTTCTTGTTATAAGTGTATTCCTCAGCTTTCCCCAAACTATCTTCTTCTTGCCAACATCTCTAGTCTTTTATCCTGCAATAACTCAGCCAACACTTAAATCTCCAAAAGCTGCTTGTGTTAATTTCTTTAAATCACAAATATCATGTGTAAATACTGGCCATGTAATACTCTGCATTGTGGAATAATAGTTTATTTTAAAGGGAACTAGAGAAATCAAGAAAGGCTTTTTTTCTAGAATTAATAAATGCACATCCTGTTCACTGGGGAAATTAAATCCACACTGAGCAATCTTCAATATGTTCAGAATATGACAGCAAGAATCCTATCAGGGATGCATTACACCTGTTTTCAAGTCCTTGCACTGGTTACCTATCAGATTTCGAGTCAACTTCAAAATCCTTATCCTCCTTATATACTGTCCTACAACTGGTATTATTGATCTCCGAATTATTGTACTTGACATGACTTCATTCAGCCTTTCCTGAACGTCTATGACAGGCAGAGAGAGTGCTGTTTCTGGTGCGATCTTTTACAGCTGACATTTCACTGTTTTAAACGAACAAGAAATTAGATTGCTCATAAATCACTTATTCTATATAAACACAGCGTAATTGCCCTCCGAAAATCTTCTTTTTCTTGTTCGTTTTAGAGACCTTGATCGAAACTGATTTTAGATGTCAGAAAGAATTTATTTTCTCTGTATTTCCTACATTGCTTTGTCAAGATTTTAACTTTATATCTAACTTTATATCTAGGCTCAGATTTCAACTATAAATCGTACAGTAATTAATAGTAGTAAATACTGATGTTTATACATAAAAAAGTCATGCCTTGGAGTATAGACCCCCAAAGGAATGCCATAGACTCAAACTGCAAAATAAACACATACAGAAAGAAAGTATTTGTATTGTAATTGCAAATCCTGGTACTGTATGAGTGATTGGTATGACTTTCCTCATTACAAATCTCTTATTAGAATTTAAATTTCTCTGTAACTCCAGGTCAGAACAGAGAAAATGTAACTGCCTTAAGGAGTTTACGATTATGAAAAATAGAAGGATAAGCATGATACGCATGTCTTCTGTCATTTTCTAAGTCATGTTACTGAGCACCAAATCTTATTGAGAATATGAATCCATTTAAGGTTTATACCATTAAAGTAACAGTTTATTCCATGCTGAAAATGTTTGTACCAGACTTTTTTGAGGCCTGTTTAATTGTGTCTGAAGTCTGATGTTGTAAATTTTATTGTTAAAAAGATCCATGAAAATGTCACTACTAAAGTTAGCTGGTACTGTTGGTACTGTAAGTGGCAAGTAGAGCTCATATTTTAGATTTTGTGTAGTTGCTAGCGTTGAACTGTGTGTTGGATGCACATGAATGAAGCGACGGACACAAGGCAGAATACACCCTGGACATAGCGCCAGTCCATCACAGGACAGACACAAACACACACACACCAGGGCCACTTTAAATCTAACCTCAGAACCTTTCTTTTCAGAAGACTTAGTGTCTGTATCTGCTTCATTTTCTAATTTTGGTAGCACCTCTACCTGCTTGTTTTTCTTATATGCATTTACTTTGTAATCTGTGGTCCTTTTATCTGTTTTTACATCTACTGTATTGCTTTGAGATGCCACCTTAAATGGTGATATATCAAATAAAGTTTTTTATTATTGTTATAGGGAAACATGATCAGATTGTCCCTGGTTCAGAAAAAAAGATCTAAAGTATACTAGTTTGTCACTCTTCTAATTCCCTTTGCTAAATGACTTTTCATACTAATCTGATCAATCTAACTGCCAGTTTTCTGTGCTTTCTCTATCCTGCTAGATTTGCAATTATTCTGAAAATTTTCATCTTGAAATAACTCATTTCTAAATACCTTTTTCACTGTTAACATCTTGCAGCAACTCTGCGACAAAATATACACTCTGACAGTTCATCCTGCTACCAACATTAAATAAAACAAATCTTAAGATTTCTATATTTATGTCTTTATTTAGTGGTTTCATTATTGACAAAGGCTAAACTTTCTTGGAAAAATGTCTTTTATGTGTTGCGGAAAAAACTGACTTGCTTTAACAAAATATGTTTACAAATCCTTTCACCTGGCATTTTCGTAGTTAGAAATTATGGAGCGCTCTATTAAAAGCAAGGGAGTTTTTATGTCCGTTGCAGTTCTTTTGCAACATGAATATAATTATATCGTTATTAATTTCTTGAGATACGCGATTCCATATTATATTCCCTTTTAATCAAATTCTAAAAGTATGCTTGTTGACTCCGGTATCGCGGTAGTTAAAGACTTCGATGCTTAAAATGTTTAGGGAGAAATGGAATACTGGTGTGTATGTTTTCTTTAAAGTACCGATACCAGCCATATACTGTATGTTTAAGTTCCAAAATTAATATCGTTTATGGACTTCACACGCGTTGCAGTATGCTCCTATTCTTTTTATGCTCAGGCACAAAGTAAAAGGGGATGCTTCATATTGCTTGACTAATTTTAAAAACTAAGTTAGAAATGCAGACGCTCCCTCGGTGCGCTGCTCTGGTGCGCCGGCTCTTACACAGTGCCTGTCTGCCGTAAGCGTTACAATATACATACCCAACACTGCTTGTACCCATCTGTCATGCAAATAAAACACCTTGAATTGAATTGAATTGAGGGGAGAGGGGGGGAATACTAAAGCCAATACTGGCTCAATACCCTCGATGGGCTTTGACGTGCTAATGCGTTGGTTTAAGAGTCCGGGTGTGGCAGGCTTCCAATGTCAGCTCGACTCGATTGGAAGACAATGAACATATTTTGTGATATTTAGAAATATAAATTTGTTTGGTGCGAGTGAGGTTTTATTTAATCTCTGACCAAGGGAAACGTTTCATTTTTTCAAAGAAATGTTTGTTAAAAAATTAAGTCATAGTTCTATGGGATTCAATCACAGACCATGTGACATGGGAGTCACGAAACTACTGTAACACACAGCGCCACCAGATTTAATAACGCAATAAAAACGCTATAAAATAATGTGACTAGGCACAGAAAAAGTTTACAGCACAGTACGATAATAAATGCTGACCATGACTTTAGAAGCATAAATTACCTTACACTCAATTTAAACACAAGCTGTCTTTCTGTATGAACCTCTAAGCTGGTTCATACAGAAAATGTAGAAATGCATTAGCCTGATTATGATTAAAAAACACATAATTAAACACGCGTTTGCGATTTAAATCAGAACACGATTTAAATCAATATAAATGTTTATATTGTAACGCATACTGTCCAGCCTCCATTTCTCTATAAAAATTTACTCTGTTGCACACACACACACAATAGAAGGAGGAACCGCTGTCAGAAGGGAAGATATGTTCAAAATATCGCAAATATCGATCATGTTGCGATATTTTGAAATATAAAAGTCAATTGATTGTCCATAATATCGCTATTCTATTTTTTCGAAGAAATGTTTGTTAAAAGAAAAGTCCGGTACCAGCTGGATTTGAACACACAACCTACCAGTTGCTAGGCACGCACCTAGACCAGTCGGCTACAACACAGCTCGCATGAATAGGCAGGCGAAACAGCCCTACACAGCCCTGTCGCAGCACACGAATACCATTATTAAATTCCTTAGATACGCGATTCCATATTATATTCCCTTTTAATCAAATTCTAAAAGTATGCTTGTTGACTCCGGTATCACGTTAGTTAAAGACTTCAAAGCTTAAAATGTTTAGGGAGAAATGGAATACTGGTGTGTATTTTTTTCTTTAAAGTACCAAGACCAGCTATATACTGTATGTTTATGTTCCAAAATTAATATCGTTTATGGCCTTCACACGCGTTACAGTATGCTCCTATTCTTTTTATGCTCAGCTACTAAGATTTCCCTTCATTGGTAAATTCAATATCTACAACGGGCACAGCAAAGACGTTTTTACTGTAAGTCTTTCTACGACAGACCAACGGACCACGAGTGCCTCTGTCGGTCAACCAATCACTTACTGCGGTGCCACGCGTCATCTTGCGTCATACTGAGCGACGTCACCTGCGGTACGTGTCTGTGACGCACACTTTGAATGGCTGCATCTGTACAACATATATCGCCTTTAAAGGTGGCTTCTCAAAACGCTTTACGGGATAAAAACAACCAGAACAGCAGCGACAACAATATTGTATTTCATTGCACTTTGAAAATTGCATTTGAGCACGGTTTTTGACTTTCTTAAAATTGCATTTTGGGCGCGGACAGCACATACAAGGGTTAATGAACTGCGCCAAGAAATTTAAAATAGTTTTCTTTAGGTGTGAGGGTAGGAGTGGACCGCAGCAGGCATAATCAGCAAACCAGGAAAACAAAGAACAGGACAGGTGAGATGTGTAGCCAGAAAGCGAGTGATCAGAAAAAGGAAATGGATTTGTCAACTGATTATCCATAATATCGCTTACCTATTTTTTCGAAGAAATGTTTGTTAAAATAAAAGTCCAGCACCAGCTGGATTCGAACACACAACCTGCCAGTTGGTAGTCACACACCTAGACCAGTAGGCTACAAGACAGCTCGCATGATCAGGCAGGCGAAACAGCCCTACACAGCCCTGCCGCAGTACACGGATATAATCATACCGTTATTAAATTCTTGAGATACGCGATTCCATATTATATTCCCTTTTAATCAAATTCTAAAAGTATGCTTGTTGACTCCGGTATCACGTTAGTTAAAGACTTCGAAGCTTACAATGTTTAGGGAGAAATGGAATACCGGTGTGTATTTTTTTCTTTAAAGTACCAAGACCAGCTATATACTGTATGTTTATGTTCCAAAATTAATATCGTTTATGGCCTTCACACGCGTTACAGTATGCTCCTATTCTTTTTATGCTCAGCTACTAAGATTTCCCTTCAGTGGTAAAATTCAATATCTACAACGAGCACAGTAAAGACGTTTACAGTAAGTCTTTCTACGACAGACCAATGGACCACGAGTGCCCTGTCGGTCAACCAATCACGCACCGCGGTATCCCGTGTCATCATACCTGCGGTATCTGTACCGCGGTGTCTGTACCGCGCACTTTGAATGGCTGCATCTGTATGTTACACTTAGTTCACTGTTTTAAATAGATCTAATTAAGAAAGTTAAGTGTTAGCATAAACTATTAGCAATCAATAATATTAAATTTAGCACTGTAATAAGCTGTTGCACTTTCCCCCGCATCTTGTAAAAATATATTTTCATTGTTCAAGTATACATTAAGTCTGACTATCATATAATAAGTTAAATACAAAACTAAAGAAAAAATAGGGTTAAATATAATTCAAAATATTTTGCTAACAATGTTAACTGTTTATGAATAATAAAATCTATTAACTAAGGAGTAGGATGGCTCAGTTGTTAGTATGTTTTTTTGTTTTGTTTCTTTTTCATAAATACAACAGTAGTACCTGATGTCTCAGTGGCTTTCAAAATTAAATTATGCATGCAAACCTGTGAACTAGAAAGATAACTAAGATATCCATCCATTTATAATGGTGGCGAAGTGGTAAGCATTGCTATCTTGCAGCACTGGGGTCCTAGGTTCAATTCCTGCCATCCTGTGTGTGAGGGGTTTACATGTTCTCTCTGGGTTAGATGGTTTTTCTCCATATGTGTGATATGACTCCCTCTCGCACTCCAAAACATACTGGTAAGTTAATTGGTTTATGGGAAAACTGGCCCTGGTGTGTGTGTGTTTGTGTCTGCCTGTCCTGTGATGGACTGGCGCTATGTCCAGGGTGTATTCTGCCTTGTGTCCGTTGCTTACTGGGATAGGCTCCAAATCCTCTGTACTGGATAAAGAGATTAGAAATGGATGGAAGTAAAGGCACTGTGTGGATGGAACTATACACAGTGTTAGAAACCCACGATGAAATGGCAGCATCTCACTGAGAATAAAATATTTTATAGTGCTGGCTTAAGGAAACAGCCTTTCCACCTCTCTTGCACATCAGTATCCATACCTAGTTATTTAAACAAATTGCCTCTAATTATAAACATCTTAATATGCTGGCTCTGTGGATCCGCATCAGCTATGTTTGCCCATTTCTTCAATTCATGTGCATCCAACACACAGTTCAATGCCAGCAACTACACATAATCTAAAATACAATCCTTATTTCAGTATCTATGTAAACATATAGTCTGTTAACTTCATCATCTTCATCAAAAGTATGCCTAACCCCATTAGGAAGTGTTCTTGTTATAAGTGTATTCCTCAGCTTTCCCCAAATTATCTTCTTCTTGCCAACATCTCTAGTCTTTTATCCTGCAATAACTCAGCCAACACTTAAATCTCCAAAAGCTGCTTGTGTTAATTTCTTTAAATCACAAATATCATGTGTAAATACTGGCCATGTAATACTCTGCATTGTGGAATAATAGTTTATTTTAAAGGGAACTAGAGAAATCAAGAAAGGCTTTTTTTCTAGAATTAATAAATGCACATCCTGTTCACTGGGGAAATTAAATCCACACTGAGCAATCTTCAATATGTTCAGAATATGACAGCAAGAATCCTATCAGGGATGCATTACACCTGTTTTCAAGTCCTTGCACTGGTTACCTATCAGATTTCGAGTCAACTTCAAAATCCTTATCCTCCTTATATACTGTCCTACAACTGTTATTATTGATCACCGAATTATTGTACTTGACATGACTTCATTCAGCCTTTCCTGAACGTCTATGACAGGCAGAGAGAGTGCTGTTTCTGGTGCGATCTTTTGCAGCTGACATTTCACTGTTTTAAACGAACAAGAAATTAGATTGCTCATAAATCAGTTATTCCATATAAACACAGCGTAATTGCCCTCCGAAAATCCTCTTTTTCTTGTTCGTTTTAGAGACCTTGATCGAAACTGATTTTAGATGTCAGAAAGGATTTATTTTCTCTGTATTTCCTACATTGCTTTGTCGAGATTTTAACTTTATATCTAACTTTATATCTAGGCTCAGATTTCAACTATAAATCGTACAGTAATTAATAGCAGTAAATACTGAAGTTTTGCACCCTCTTACCACAAAAATATATGTTTTGTAGTTGGGATTAACTTTATTTCGTACGCGTAGCTACTCCGATTCAGACACCGAACAGTTAAAGATGGCGGCAAATCAGACACCCAGAGAGGGGGGGGGCGTCTTCTCGCCTCCATAACTAAAAGGCCAAATAGGAGTGGCTTAAGCGACATACACAGTCGTGTAACTGACAGTTTGAGGTAGCCTATCGTGTAAATTTCGCTTTGTTGCTGATAGGTTAAGCTTTCGAAACTCTGCCCCAAAGTCATGTGACTGATTTTTCGCCCTGTTTCGTTGGTTAAACGCAATGATCACAAGCACCACCATGGTAACTGGGATGTGTAGTTTTTAATTCCGTTTGAATTATAACTGTACGTACTGTCTTCATATTTGGCCAGGGCTTTAAAGAGAAGGCGCGCCAAAAAATTTCGGTGCCGTCGTCTCCGCTTTAAAGGTACCCCTGTGCTGGAAGAATTTGACCTCGGAACGTTTGCCCAGCGTAGTTATAGTGGACATAAAAACAAGAGTTCGCTGGCATTATATCATAGAAGACACAGACCGGCACCAGACCGGTAAATGCTTGATGAACTAGGGATTGGACAGTTTCCAAGTGCTTGTACAATCGATGGAAATGTTCAAATAAATGTGCAAAAGAAATAAACAAAATAATCATTTATTTCTTTATCATATTGGCTAGCTAATGTCCTCTCTTTGATAGTTAATGGCTGTGTTTCTGCGTTGGGTAGCAACGGGTGACTGTTCTCAGGCGGAAGATGTAAACAGCTTAATTTTCGTGTTAAATAATTTTTAAAAATTAAAATTCATTCTATACAGCAATCACATATTTGGGTACCGTTTCATAAAACTTTCATGCTTAAAATGTTTAGGGAGAAATGGAAGACTGGTGTGAATTTTTTCTTTAAACTATCAAGACCAGCCATACACAGTACAGTTTATGTACATACAGTAATGTTTATGTTCCTAAATTAATATCGTTTATGACCTTCAGATGCGTTATGCTCCTCTTCTTTTTATGCTCAGCTACTAAAATTTCCCTTTAGTGGTAAAATTCCATATAAATATTCAAAACTAAGCGGATTGAAATGTGCACAGTAAAGACATTAGTAAAGGTGCACAGTAAAGGCACCACGAGTGCCCCTGTCGGTCATTTTGACCAGCCAATCACTTACCGCGGTGCCCTACGGTGCCCTGCGGGTTGGTTACTGTACTACGGGTTTTTACCGCTCATTTTGAATGGCTGCATCTGTAGGTTGTCTCTCGCAGTGTTCAGGAATTGCATTCCGAAACTGAGTCAGATCAAAAGTTGTAAGAAAAGCACCTATGGTGTCGGTTCTAACAGCTTTATTGATTCGATGTTAAAGGCCGGAAATGGGGCACAAGACACGCGACCGCAAAAAGCGTCGCCATCTGCTTCCAGCTGCAAAATGCCGTTTGCGGACGCTGAAGCATTTGAACTTGAACTTTATTGCCATATGTAACCGGTACTGGTACAATGGAATTCTTACTTACAGAAGGTCTCTCGATTGTAAAACAAGTGTAAAAAACAAGACAAAGTGCAAACAGTGCATCAAGACAATGTACAAACAATAGACAATGTGCAAGTAAACATGTAGACATTTCTTTCGAAGGCAGCGGGTACAAGCGATCTCGCGTTTTAAAACCACCAGGAAAAGCAGAAAGGCACTTTTCCTTGCTTGCGCCAGCACACAACGATGTGAGGAGGACACCGTAGTCGGCAGGATTCGAACTTGCGCGGGGAGACCCCAATGGATTTCTAGTCCATCGCCTTAACCACTCGGCCACAACTACAGCAAGCACCGCCATTGCTGCGTTCTTGCTACAATCTCACATGGATCGCGAGGCGCCGGCGGAAACATTTTTCAAAGTCAGTCTCCATTAAAAAAAAAACCTTTCCAAAATACAAGCCATGCAGACAGACACGCCTCAGAGGACTTAAGGGTGGCTTCATGTGGGAATGATAAAGCCTCCCCGCCCGGACAGGAAAATGGCACTTTGTTAGACACAAAGAAACAATCAACAACAGACAAATGTCCACAAGCATTTAAGAAGCCGCACCATGTTCTTGCTACAATCACACACGGATCGCGAGACGCCGGCGGAAATCTTTTTCAAAGTCGTTCTCCGTTAAAAAAAAAAAACCTTTCCAAAATACAAACCTTGCAGACAGACACGCCTCAGAGGACTTAAGGGTTGCTTCATGTGGGAATGATAAAGTCTCCCCGTCCGGACAGGAAAATGGCACTTTGTTAGACACAAAAAAACAATCAACAACAGACAAATGTCTACAAGCATTTTAGAAGCCGCACTTGAAATAGCTCTTATATTCGTGTTAGACGCAGGAATCGCCTTTTTATTGACGTTCTTACGAACACCATGGAAAGCAAAATAAAGCAAAGCAGAGCAGAACAAAACGAACAAAATAAAACCCTCATGTCCTGCACTTGAATATAATGCCGTTACGTGCCGAAGCGGTATTGGACGTCATCCTAGCACTGCAACCCGGGGCGTACGGTATATGGGAACGAGCACACGTCACGAATCGTCTCTAATCACTCCCTGCACTGTAAGGCGCCTTGAAGCGTGCACCCTCAACATTCATCTTTGCGCATCTGTGAAAGGTAAACTCTTGAGCAAACTCTGAACCAGACGCTCAAACTCCAGCTAGGATTAGGGGTCGCATTCCCATGCTACTTGAACACTTTGTTCAAACCAGGCTGTCCGGACATGAGTTGGCGCGCTCCAGATTTTCTTTTTCTTTTTTTTCCCTCGTACTCGAGGGTCATTTTCCTGTTCCACATGCAATTTCAACATCTTCCTTGGGAGATGTCAAGCCAGCAAGCCACTGCTGTGCTTCAGTGGCCGGTGTGGAGTTCAGTGGCCCTGTTGTACACGGAAAGCACATTGAGCTCCTTGGACATGAAAAGTTCCACTTAAAAGCCATATGTCATCCTTTCTCTTGGTGTCGATGTTGCTATTGTATGTAAAGGTGGCAACTTGCTCAGCGAGCAGGCGGAGCGCACAGCGAATGCAGATGTGTCTGAGTTGTGTGTCCAAGTGGCTGCAAAAGGACAGAGCTCCTGGCGCGCTGTGGCTTAGTTGGTTAAAGCGCCTGCCTAGTAAACAGGAGATCCCGGGTCCGAATCCCAGCGGTTCCTTTTTTTGTTCTGTCTTCTCGAACAGGACTGGTCATTATGGACAACCGCCTACGGCTAGACTTAATTAAATGCAAGTATTCATTTCCTGTCTTGAACGACTTGTTTTTCTTAGAATGCAACTTGCAAAACATGAAATGCAAACCTTGCTAATCAGCGCTCGCGGCTGGAAAACAAAAAAGAAGTCAGCAATGTTTTTTCTTTAACCTTAACCCTGCTAATGGAGAAGAGTTAAACGACCGAGTCTACGTAGCTTAAACGGTCCGCACGTCGGGTTCTTAGCTGAAAGGGTGGTAAATCAGGCTCACCCAGTCCTTAATCTTTTAAAGAGGATAAAAAATTGAACCTAGTCGCCACATCACATACATCCTGTTCAATGATAAGAAGGTGACATCTGTCCTCGCTCCAGAGTAAATCACACGTTGAGGGCATTTTTTTTCCACTTTACCGTGAGTCGGGCTCGGTTGCACACAGGCGAGAGCAGAGCAATGAGGTCACGGGGACAGGGGAGTCACACGCTGGCGGTTTGAACACGCGGAAGATCACTGAGGGATCTACAGTATATGGACCCTCTGTGCGCCACCCGTCCAAACTCTGGACTCTGAATCCTGCCATCCGAGTTTAGATCTCGGCGGAACCTGAGCCGCAGTTCCTTCTTAAAACGTAATCTGGTGAGCATTTCTAGAATCGTACTTGTATAGATGCAGCCTTTAATGTGTTGCTAGGTTAAAATTGATGAGTTCTTGAACTTCAGTAGGCAATTGCCCTCTTGATTTCGGATTTAATTGCTTTACTACAGGGGTGCTTTTATGATGACAGAGTCATGTTCAGGTACTTTGCTGGATGGAGGAAGCTCATTTCGGACTCTGTGATCTGCTCACCTGGAAAGGTCTGCTGTACTACTACAAGAGAGAAGTAGAGTCTGGAAGAAGGGACAATTTTATGATGCTTTGGAAGAAAGTGGTTTTTTTTTCTTTGAAATCGAAATGAATCAGAATATCAGTGCAAAGGACAAACTCTTGGTTTGGTTTAAAGAGATATGGTTTTAAACAGACACAATGTAGAAAACAGGTGTTTCTCACTTTTGGAAAAGAATGGACCGGGGGTAATGTTTTACTAGTTGCAGTGCTGAGCTCACTGGGTTGCAGTCGTGCAGTGTGACACCAGGGCCAGTGGCGCAATGGATAACGCGTCTGACTATGGATCAGGAGATTGTAGGTTCGACTCCTGCCTGGCTCGGGTCACTTTTAAACGCATCAGGCTACTCCCTAAGTAGCCTGTGCTACTTACTGTATGTGGGTGTAATCGTACCCAGTACGAGATTTCCTTCATGTAAATGAACTGCACCTGGGCTCAGTACGGTGCTGAGAGCCCAGCGTTGCTGTTCTAATTAGCACGCACTGCATCGGCTATGAACCCGAACATTTCAATTATTCCGATCAGTAAGTCAACACGTAGTCCACATGAAAGGTAGAAATATTCTCGTCTGTCTCTTGTTTGTATATAACTGAATGTCCCTGACAATGTACTGTTAGTTTTAATTGAAGAACGGCATTTGTGTTCAAATATAGCAGACAAGTTTACGTAACTGCTCATGCGACACTCAGTTATAATTAGTCAAGAAATAAAGTCGAACAACAGCTGAGGGTTTGAATGTGAACGTATCAGATTGCAGCGCCTTTTACTTCCATTGACAAATGATAGAGATTCGAAGAGAGATCCTTCAGACTGGCAAGCAAACCCACGGCTTTTTCGGTTTTCTATCTAGGCAACGTTGGTGTCTGCAATAGCATAAATGAAAGCACGATGCAATTTCTGTGGCTACATTTGTTGCACTTCATGCACAGTAAGAGTGTTTCTAACACCAAATAAAAACTCAACAATTAGCGATCACGCCTTCTCCTCAGTTAACCCACTGAAACCCTCGCTGATAAGAATTCTTTACTGCGTGCTTTACGAGCACCTATCTTGTCGGTTCTTTGAGCTTTATTGATCCGATTTTCAAAGGCATAAGTAGAGCACCAGACGTGCGAACGCAAAATGTGTGGTTATCTGAAGAATTGATTTCCATGGCAGCGGGTCCAAGCGATTTAGCGTTTTTCTAGAACCAGAAAAGGAGAAGCGGCACTTCGCCTCTGCCACACAGGCACACTACAACAGGCGGCAGACGCCGTAGACGGCAGGATTTGAATCTGCGCGGGGAGTCCCCACCAGATTTCGAGTCCATCACCTTAACCACTCGGCCACGACTACGGCGAGCTTGCCACTGCCGCATTCCTCCTATAATCTAACACGAGTGCGAGGTGGCTGGGGAAACCTTTTCAGAGTCGCTCCCCGTTAAAAAAAAATACCTTTGACAAAATACGTGCCGGCAGACAGACACGCCTCCGAGGGTTTAAGGGTGGCTTCACGTTCAAAGGATAAAGTCTCCCCGTCCTGATGTCAAAATGCAACTTTGGCAGACAGAAAAAACATCAACAAACCACAAATGTGGACAAGGATTTTACAAGCTGCACCACACTGCACTTTGAAAAGCATTTAAATTAGTGTTAGACGCAGGAATTGCCTTTGGTTTACGCGCTTACGAAAGCCCTCAGCTCCTGCAGTTGAATATAATGCCGTTACGTGTCGAAGCAGTAACGTACGTCATCCTACCACTGCAGCACGGGGAATATAGGGAAATGAGCACACGCTACGAATCGTCTCAATCACTCCCTAGAGTTGTAAGGCGCATTGAAGGGTGCACCGCCATCATTAATCGTTGCGCCTCTGTGAAAGGAAAGCTCTTGAGCAGTTTTGAAACAGCTCGGATGAAACACTTGATTGCTTCCATGTGCATCTGGAGTTCATTTCTTATTTTCACTTCACGCCGCCCAAAGCATTTCTAAAAAAGGAGATTCGCGTTTGGGAATGCGCCCTGCCCTAAAAATAAAACAGGTCTACGGGTCTGAAACCTGCTCCACAGAAAACAGTTTTGTTGCGCTTTTGATCAAAGGGAGATTCGTTGTTCTTACTTTTTGATGACATAACATCCAAAGGGGCTTCTTTGGAGCTGAATTCCAACCAGCATCCTAAAGTTTCTTGGTGGTATCCTTTACAGTCCTCTGTTCGGTCGACAAGGGACTGAAGTGGGCAGCTTTCCTCACACATGCAGTGCAATGTACTGTAGTGTTCCCGTTCACTGAATTCGCAGTTCTGCATCAGACCTCTAACTCGTTTCCTAAGTCTTGGTCAGCTTGAATTTAAGCCACGAACCATGCTTCTACTGTATAAACGTCTAGAGGAATCACAAACTATTTGAGAGGCCATCATTCCAGGGGGAACTGACAAAGTCTATCTCTAAACAACTAGCGCAGTCTCTCGAGAGACTGTCAAAAATCTCTTTCTCCATTTGCGTTGCAAGTAAATGAAAACACAGGCTCAACCCAGAGTCACTTGGCAGTAGCGGCACTTAACTACTGTTATTGTCACTGCTTGATACCAACGTTAGCCTACTATACCATGTTCAGCCACCGCTGGAAAACGTACTGCTTTAGTACCACACGTGTAAGACATGGAGAGCGACAAGTGTGTGATTTGAACCCATGCATGCAGAGCACAATGTATTAGTAGTCCATCGCCTTAACCACTCAGCCACGACTACAGCAAACGCTGTTATTGCTGCATTCTTGCTACAATCTCACATGGATCGCGAGACGCCGGCGTAAATCTTTTTCAAAGTCGTTCTCCGTTAAAAAAAAAAAACCTTTCCAAAATACAAACCTTGCAGACAGACACGCCTCCGAGGAATTAAGGGTTGCTTCATGTGGGAATGATAAAGTCTCCCCGTCCGGACAGGAAAATGGCACTTTGTTAAACACAAAAAAACAATCAACAACAGACAAATGTCTACAAGCATTTTAGAAGCCGCACTTGAAATAGCTCTTACATTCGTGTTAGACGCAGGAATCGCCTTTTTATTGACGCTCTTACGAACGCCATGGAAAGCAAAACAAAGCAAAGCAGAGCAGAACAAAACGAACAAAATAAAACCCTTATGTCCTGCACTTGAATATAATGCCGTTACGTGCCGAAGCGGTATTGGACGTCATCCTAGCACTGCAACCCGGGGCGTACGGTATATGGGAACGAGCACACGTCACGAATCGTCTCTAATCACTCCCTGCACTGTAAGGCGCCTTGAAGCGTGCACCCTCAACATTCATCTTTGCGCATCTGTGAAAGGTAAACTCTTGAG
>NW_028296632.1:1632500-1637500 GCF_055471065.1 Atractosteus spatula
CAGCAACAGGTTTTGGCAAGAGAGGAGGAGACTGCCTGGGCCGAACGGGGATCGAACCCGCGACCTTGGCGTTATCAGCACCACACTCTAACCAACTGAGCTAACAGGCCTCGTGCCCCCTGTCCTCTCTGTGCTGCAAAAAATGGAATTCAGGGAAGTTTCTTTTGTCCTTCTTTGAATAGAAAGCCCTGCGATTCAGTGTACGGGCTTTCTCGTGCTGTTTAATGGTTCTTGTAACCCAAATCCTACACTGGCCTGAAGTGCCCCCCCATTTCACAGCATTTTTCAGCTGATTTCAAATGTACCTAAAGGAGAAGCATTATTGAAGACCATCAATTACCAAGAGCTTTTGTCAAAGGTTTTGGTGGTCACTTTTAATGACCACAGAGAGCTATGACCTCGGTTTTACATCTCATCCAAAAGACGGCGCCTTTTTACCACACAGCGTCTCCGTCACTATACTGGGGCATTGGGACCCGCACAGACCTCAAGGTGAGCGCCCCACCCCTGGCTCCATTAACACCGCTTCCAGCTGTAAGCTTTGCTTTTCCCTGTAGGTCACCCTCATCCGGGTACTGACCTGGCTCACAGCTTCTAAGCTTCAGTGGGTTTTCAGTTGCGAGTTGAAAGGGGATGCAAGTGATGGAGCCGCTCGCTGCAAAAGCCACTGCATTGGCCGGGAATCGAACCCGGGCCTCCCGCGTGGCAGGCGAGAATTCTACCACTGAACCACCAATGCACGCTGCAAGGCTCTACAAAAAAGACGCTTTTTTACCACTCTGTGCTGGATGTTGTGTCCCAAGGGAACTTCTGGACGAGTGAGAATTTTCTGCTATCAAAATTTGGTTTCGGAGACTTTTGGCAGCCTACAGATGCAGCCATTCAAAATGCGCGGGCGATAACGCATTATTTTGCGGTACGCTGTACGCAGTCTACCGCAAGCTACCGGTAAATACCGCGAGTTACCGTAAATTCTCCTATAATACGACAAGCAAAATAATAGTATCCGGAATTTCCGCAAGGTGGAGCTAATAAAGCTCAACCTCTCATGTTTGAGCTGTGGCCATCAAAGTCTTTAACGAAGATATTACTAATAGTATTAATAATGAATGACCTTGGACAAGCTGTAAGTGTAAACTCAAAGTATTGCCCTGGTCAACATTCTTTTTTTCATTGACCGTCTTTGTAAAAGTAACACCACAGCATTTCGCAATCACGCATTTGTTTCCAATCATGCAAAGTACAGTAATTTTTGAGAATCGATTCACCATGCCTTTCACATGCTCATAAAAGAGATTGATTTAGGAACATAAACATATTACCGTATGAAAACTGTACTGTATACAGTATGTATATGTATATTTAATGTCTTAACTGTGCCCGTTTAAGTATTGAATATTCATATCTAATTTTACCACTGAAGGGAAATCTTAGTAGCTGAGCATAAAAAGAATAGGAGCATACTGCAACGCGTGTGAAGGCCATAAACGATATTAATTTTGGAACATAAACATACAGTATATGGCTGGTCTCGGTACTTTAAAGAAAACATACACGAAACATGGTTTCATTATGACCAGAATCGGTCTTGAGATATTTTTAACTTGATTTACAGTATTTGAGAGGTATGTCTTAACACCGATACTACAGTGCTTAAGTACTGCTCACGCATATATTTCTAGGTTTATATTATGCATTTCATACGGTCAAATTACTTTTGAGCAACTAATAAGAAGCGCGAAACGGTATGCGTTTTAGTTTCGTTTTGTGCTGGGACCCGTGGATTGCTTAGAGATATCAAGTACATACAAGTCATTTTTTAAATGTTGTAGTTCGTCTTGAAAAAATGTTACGAGTACATCATCTATCAACAATTACACAGGTTCTGTTTCCATATTGCGGATTTTGGTTACGTAATATTATTTTCTAGATTTCACGTTGTGAATATATGATTTGGGCAAACAGAGCCGCAAAGAAGTACATTATGGGTTGTTGTTGTTTTTTTTGCAGTTTTATCTAGAACAAGCGATGCTTAAACCTTTGTCTGATTCTTGTGAAACTATCCACACGACAGTTACAGTACCTAGGAGTTGACTTCAGTGATGTCACTGATGGGATGTTTCTAAAAATCCATCCTCTGTAAAACGTCTTCTCTAGTTGTCCTGCATATGTATTCGCTAATGAAGCTGTGTGTTCTGAGCCTGGATCTCTACATTTCTGTATGAACCAGCTTAGAGGGCTAAAGACAGCTTGTGTTTAAATTGAGTGTAAGGCAATTTATGCTTCTAAAGTCATGGTCAGCATTTATTATTGTACTGTGCTGTAAACTTGTTTGTGTGCCTAGTCACATTATTTTATAGCGTTTTTATAGTGTTATCAAATCCGGTGGCGCTGTGTGTTAGTTTCCTGACTCCCATGTCACATGGTCTGTGATTGAAACCTGTGAAACCGGTTTAATTCGTCACAGCCAGCACTCCGGCAGAGAGGGGGTTGTACTCGTAAAGTAGAAGCAGGCGAGATTTCCAGCGAAAGACACCTCCCCCCCACCCTCATACGATTCGCATTGTAATTACACATTGTAATTGTATTACACATTGTACACATGCTTAAAGAGAAGAGAGAAAACGCAAGCCTTCTTCAGGTGTGAGGGTCTTCTGCTCAGAATGAACTTGAACTTTATTGCCATATGTAACCGGTACTGGTACAATGGAATTCTTACTTACAGAAGGTCTCTCGATTGTAAAACAAGTGTAAAAAACAAGACAAAGTGCAAACAGTGCATCAAGACAATGTACAAACAAACAATAGACAATGTGCAAGTAAACATGTAGACATTTCTTTCCAAGGCAGCGGGTACAAGCGATCTCGCGTTTTAAAACCACCAGGAAAAGCAGAAAGGCACTTTTCCTTGCTTGCGCCGGCACACAACAACGTGAGGAGGACACCGTAGTCGGCAGGATTCGAACCTGCGCGGGGAGACCCCAATGGATTTCTAGTCCATCGCCTTAACCACTCGGCCACGACTACAGCGCGCGCCGCCGTTGTTGCGTTCTTGCTACAATCTCACATGGATCGCGAGGCGCCGGCGGAAACCTTTTTCAAAGTCGTTCTCCATTAAAAAAAAAACCTTTCCAAAATACAAGCCTTGCAGACAGACACGCCTCAGAGGACTTAAGGGTGGCTTCATGTGGGAATGATAAAGTCTCCCCGTCCGGACAGGAAAATGGCACTTTGTTAGACACAAAGAAACAATCAACAACAGACAAATGTCCACAAGCATTTAAGAAGCCGCACCATGTTCTTGCTACAATCTCACACGGATCGCGAGACGCCGGCGGAAATCTTTTTCAAAGTCGTTCTCCGTTAAAAAAAAAAAACCTTTCCAAAATACAAACCTTGCAGACAGACACGCCTCAGAGGACTTAAGGGTTGCTTCATGTCGGAATGATACAGTCTCCCCATCCGGACAGGAAAATGGCACTTTGTTAGACACAAAAAAACAATCAACAACAGACAAATGTCTACAAGCATTTTAGAAGCCGCACTTGAAATAGCTCTTATATTCGTGTTAGACGCAGGAATCGCCTTTTTATTGACGCTCTTACGAACGCCATGGAAAGCAAAACAAAGCAAAGCAGAGCAGAACAAAACGAACAAAATAAAACCCTCACGTCCAGCACTTGAATATAATGCCGTTACGTGCCGAAGCGGTATTGGACGTCATCCTAGCACTGCAACCCGGGGCGTACGGTATACGGGAACGAGCACACGTCACGAATTGTCTCTAATCACTCCCTGCACTGTAAGGCGCCTTGAAGCGTGCACCCTCAACATTCATCTTTGCGCATCTGTGAAAGGTAAACTCTTGAGCAAACTCTGAACCAGTCGCTCAAACTCCAGCTAGGATTAGGGGTAGCATTCCCACGCTACTTGAACACTTTGTTTACGCTCAGTGCTGGATTTTGGGAACTTTAGGACGAGTGGGACTTTTCTCCTATCTGTCAATTCGTTTTGTTTTGGAGACTCTTGGCTGTCTGTGTTGTATAGTGCAGCGTGAAGAAAACGTTTTCGAAAACTGTGCCGGCTCAAAAGTTGTAAGAAATCCTCTCCAGCTCTTTTAAGTCTCTTCAGTTTTGTCATTTAAAGTGAAACTAGATGTATAACTGGAGCCTCACTTATGCAAATGGTGAGGCTCCAGTTCAACATCTAGTTTCACTTTATATGACAGAAGTACGTCAGACTGCGCCGGAATGGGGGATCACTTACGGTTATTTTTACCATCTTAAACATTTGAAATCCTCCCCTATGCAATTGTGACACTTCATCTTGGCTCCACCTAGGACACTCTTCAATCTTCCATCACTTCTCTCTTTTCCCGCAACACTCTCATCTGTTGGTAGTATGTGGCGTCTTTGCATTACCACCAATCTCACCACAGCAACAGGTTTTGGCAAGAGAGGAGGAGACTGCCTGGCCCGAACGGGGATCGAACCCACGACCTTGGCGTTATCAGCACCACACTCTAACCAACTGAGCTAACAGGCCTCGTGCCCCCTGTCCTCTCTGTGCTGCAAAAAATGGAATTCAGGGAAGTTTCTTTTGTCCTTCTTTGAATAGAAAGCCCTGCGATTCAGTGTACGGGCTTTCTCGTGCTGTTTAATGGTTCTTGTAACCCAAATCCTACACTGGCCTGAAGTGCCCCCCCATTTCACAGCATTTTTCAGCTGATTTCAAATGTACCTAAAGGAGAAGCATTATTGAAGACCATCAATTACCAAGAGCTTTTGTCAAAGGTTTTGGTGGTCACTTTTAATGACCACAGAGAGCTATGACCTCGGTTTTACATCTCATCCAAAAGACGGCGCCTTTTTACCACACAGCGTCTCCGTCACTATACTGGGGCATTGGGACCCGCACAGACCTCAAGGTGAGCGCCCCACCCCTGGCTCCATTAACACCGCTTCCAGCTGTAAGCTTTGCTTTTCCCTGTAGGTCACCCT
>NW_028296632.1:1802500-1890000 GCF_055471065.1 Atractosteus spatula
GCATTCCCACGCTACTTGAACACTTTGTTTACGCTCAGTGCTGGATTTTGGGAACTTTAGGACGAGTGGGACTTTTCTCCTATCTGTCAATTCGTTTTGTTTTGGAGACTCTTGGCTGTCTGTGTTGTATAGTGCAGCGTGAAGAAAACGTTTTCGAAAACTGTGCCGGCTCAAAAGTTGTAAGAAATCCTCTCCAGCTCTTTTAAGTCTCTTCAGTTTTGTCATTTAAAGTGAAACTAGATGTATAGCTGGAGCCTCACTTATGGAAATGGTAAGGCTCCAGTTCGACATCTAGTTTCACTTTATATGACAGAAGTACATCAGACTGCGCTGGACTGGGGGATCACTTCCAGTTATTTTTACCATCTTAAACATTTGAAATCCTCCCCTATGCAATTGTGACACTTCATCTTGGCTCCACCTAGGACACTCTTCAATCTTCCATCACTTCTCTCTTCTCCCGCAACACTCTCGTCTGTCGGCAGTATGTGGCGTCTTTGCATTACCACCAATCTCACCACAGCAAGAAAGCAACAGGTTTTGGCAAAGAGAGGAGGAGATTACCTGACCCGTACGGGGATCGAACCTTCGACCTTGGCGTTATTAGCACCACGCTCTAACCAACTGAGCTAACAGGTCTCGTGCCTGCTGTCCTCTCTGTGCTGCAAAAAATGGAATTCAAGGAAGTTTCTTTTGTCCTTCTTTGAATAGAAAGCCCTGCGATTCAGTGTACGGGCTTTCTCGTGCTGTTTAATGGTTCTTGTAACCCAAATCCTACACTGGCCTCAAGTGCCCCCCCATTTCACAGCATTTTTCAGCTGATTTCAAATGTACCTAAAGGAGAAGCATTATTGAAGACCATCAATTACCAAGAGCTTTTGTCAAAGGTTTTGGTGGTCACTTTTAATGACCACAGAGAGCTATGACCTCGGTTTTACATCTCATCCAAAAGACGGCGCCTTTTTACCACACAGCGTCTCCGTCACTATACTGGGGCATTGGGACCAGCACAGACCTCAGGGTGAGCGCCCCACCGCTGGCTCCATTAACACCGCTTCCAGCTGTAAGCTTTGCTTTTCCCTGTAGGTCACCCTCATCCGGGTACTGACCTGGCTCACAGCTTCTAAGCTTCAGTGGGTTTTCAGTTGCGAGTTGAAAGGGGATGCAAGTGATGGAGCCGCTCGCTGCCAAAGCCACTACATTGGCCGGGAATCGAACCCGTCTTAACATATCTTAAGGAGCTCCAACAATTACAGCTGCACATCAAAGGACAGGACTTGAGACAGGACCAACCGGTCATCTCATGCTAGATATCAAAGAATAGCTACACATCAAAGGACAGGACTTGAGACAGGACCAACCGGTCAACTAATGCTACATATCAAAGGGCAAGACAAATACACATGAAGCTGAAACAAAACAACTTCCTGAGATCATACTGTATATAAGAGCTGGGAAACCCTTGCAGTTTGTCTGTCCTGCGGGGCAGACCCAACGCACGTTGATGTCATTATTGAGCTCAATAAAACAACTGAATCCACAAAGACTGTGTCCTGCTCCTTGGATGAAGGATTTCCCACAACAATTTGGCGTAGTCGGCAAGGATTCTTCAGGTCTCCGGTAATTCCCAGACGGCACACAGGGTGAGTATATTTTATACGTTACCACCCAATTAGGTTGCTTTAAGGGAAGGACCGGAAACAGAGAATATAAAGAATCGTTTATAGGGAAAAGAGTAAGGTCACGTCTCTGTGAGATTCAGGGTAAAAATCCCTAAACTGAGACAAGATATGATTCCTCTGAGCTTGGTTTCGAAACCAAGACAAGACTTGGTTCCTCTGAGCTCGGGGCGGGTCTCTAAACCAGGGCGCTTTCCACCTGGGGCGAGTCAAAGTCCCTAAACGGAACAAGGTGAGCTGAGCGACGGTATTGTGCCAGCAAGATTCCCTCTGAGTCTGGGCGGGCACCCCCTAAGGAAGCTAAAGTTAATATTATATTAATAATATGATTATAGACCAGTTGTGCTAGCAATTTAATCACCAGTGACTGCTGAGCTGAGAGTTAAGCGAGGAGTTGGTCCTGTATGCTAACACCAGACTCATATTCACTGATTGACTGCTTCACAAGGGTACTTGTAAGTGTGCTGGCAGCTCCGCTGGCAGCACTGAGAGATCTGGAGATGGTATCTAGTCCAGATAAAACAGGGTCGGTTCTAGACCACTAGAGGAGTATTGTAAGGACTAAAGAAAAGATGGTAAAGGGAACATGGAAAAATGAGTTGTGTATTGGGATTGAAGTATGAACAGAATGGCAATAGTAGTGTTGTTGGGTTATGAGAATATGGAAGGGGAATCCATAAGAATGTTGTTTAGCTTTGCTAAATCAAGAAAAGAAGTCAAACATCTTTAAAAAAGCAAAGTTAAAAGAACGGGTTGTGCGACTAATAAAACAGGTAAAAAAAGAAGGTAGTGATGGGCTGCGAGAGGTAGCGATGGCGGAGAAGAATGTGTGGTGTGGAGAGGACAGAAGTGTAAGTTTGGATATGTGATATAAAATGTGAAGAATAACCTTCCGCCTTCCACCGCGTAACCCTGGTGAGGCGAGAAAGAATAATACAGCACACAATAGCACAGAACGTGTGCTCAAAAGTAAGATAAAAAAATGGATCAACCCGATTGGAAGTAACAAACATTGCTTGTTGAAAGAAAAACAAACAAAATGGAATACGTGATGCTGTGTTTTAAAAGTTACACAGCTGTTAAAACAGATACATGTAAAAGTAACATGTATACCACGTTTACGCTAAAACTATAATTAAAAATTGTAACTAAAATGTTCATGAAATACGACACATGATCCAACAATTTCCAAATTCCAATTTCCAAATTTAATGCAAAAACACTATAGATGTGTACGTGTGTTTTTATTAATTTGTGTGCCGGCCTGTGTATGTGTGTGCGCGCGTGTGTAGGTGAAAAATCTTAGTGTGTGACTGCATGTTTCAAATAAGACTATGTGAATGTTTTTAGCCAGCTGGACTGGCTAGACATTAGAGACTTGATTAAAATAAATCAAGAAGCAACTCAGGTGAACAGAAAAACATAAGAACATCTAAAATGTATAAATACAAATACCAACAGAGTACAGGTAGACCTAAATGACTCAGATATATAAATGAGTGAGATAGTATTTGTATAAAAAAATAGCTATACAAATTTAGTTGAAACAAAGCTGAAATACATGAGGAGAGCACAATCTCACAGTAATTAGCATTTGTGCCTCATACAGCTTTGGGTTCAATTAATGGCGTGCTGTGTGCATATCTTCTCCCCGTATTTGTGTGGGTTCTGTTCCAACGCTCTGGATTCCTCCCGCAGTCCAAAGACATGCGGGTGGGTCAAATGGTATCTAAAAAAAAAAAGGGAAAGTTTGACCTAGGTGTGAGTGTGTACAGAGCCCCGTATCTGTGTGTGCCTTGTGGTGGACTGGTGTCTCATTCAGGGTGTTGGACAGGGATGAGCTCCAGATCCCCTGCAAAGCTGAGACAGATAAAGCAGTAAAAAACAAAAGGGAACAGATGAAAATAAGATTAGGACCCCTGGTTTTCACTTTAGAAGTAAGACCTCATAAAGAGTTTATAGTTCTCAGATAGGCAGGGAGTGAGCTTCAGAGCGGTGGAACAAGGTGGCTAAATTCACGTCTTGGAAAAAAAAATACTAAAGAAACTATTAAAAGATGTGCCTTAGCAGAGAGTTAGGCCCTGCTTATTTTACAGTTAGTAATTAAAATGTAAAGCATTGCAGGGTTCAGAGTATAAGACTGCAGAGGGTAAAAGTTAACAAATTTAAGTCAATGTGCTGAACAATGGAGAGCCAGTGCAGAGATGCCACAGTTGGGGCGATGTGGTCACAGTGCCTTAAATGTGTTAGGAGTCACACAGTGGAGTTTTATCCATATGGTTTACTTAGAAGGTGAATAGAGAGACCCACTGTAAACTTATTACAGTAATCTAGTTGAGGTGTGATGGAGGCATGAGTAAGGGTGTTTGCAGCACTGTGTACAGGGTGGTCTTGGCAGTTATGACTATGTGGTCTTCCTCTATATGTTTGACTTAGATGTCTGAAAGCTGTAGTCGTCTATGTCCAGGAGAAGACTGACAATGACAGAGTCACAGCAAATTTAACAATGTGTTCTCAAAAGGGATTCTACAGTTGATTGAATGCAGAATGTATAGGGTGTGGGACAACACAGAGCCCTAAGGCAATCCAGAGGGAGAACAAAGCTGCTAAGACCTAACACCTTTAGGTCTCACTCTTTGTCATCATTAAAAAAGGTAGATAAAGGCACCACTTTGTAGCAAGAATGAGATTAAGGAATTTTTTGACATCATATAGATTTCTTCTGGATGAAATAGCCATACTATGTATTGAATCGTATTGAAATATACAAGTTTGGGAGTAACAGACGAATGTCTATATAATTAAGGTCATGAAGGGATAAGCTAAGGTAATGGCCCTTTTGGTATCTGAAGTGACAGGGTCTTCCCAAATAGGAAATTTAAATATTCAAGACATCCAACAGAGAGCTTCACTCAGAGAGGAAACAGAATGGAAGCAGCAGGGTGTAACACCTGGAGAGAAGGGAATCTGGAGAGATTCTCAGCAGAAAGATACAGGAACTCTGAGGAGTTGACAGAGTCATAAAAATCTGGCCTGTTAAGTGATGGAATTTGATGCCACAAGCCCTGTGACCTCACAGAAGGAGCACAAAGCAGTAGGCCCTGGCTGATCAGAGCTGAAAGGTAAATGGCGACCAATCATAATTTCTTCAGAGAGGAGACAAGGGAAAAGCATGCGTCTAGTCCATTTGGAAGGATTTCTATCCAGATCAACATGAAGTCTAAATGAAAAACGATCCGTGTTTGTTTGGACATCTTGTGAGAAAAAAAAAGTTGAAAGTAGAGAGGAAAATTGATAAAAAACTCTGTTATTAACAGAATAACAGAAATAAATCTATTTCTTCAACAGGAGGGCCAGTAGCTGCTTTCTAAAAAAATCTCATTACAGGTATTATAATATCTGAGAGCTCGAAGAGTGAAGGCCGTGCTTCCGTTACCTAATCAGTCTTAAAACGCAACTCTAATTAATCTGCTTGAGGCCTGGGTGTGTTCAACTCCCAACAGGAGGGACCGGATTAACAAAATAACCTGGCCTTTTGGGTTCCGAGATGGACTTGACCTAGTGGACCACCAAGTTATCACCCCAACAACCTCAAGTTAACATGAAGGATTTATTGTTCTTTTCTGAACTGTGGATCCCAATCTTCAGGATGGACAGAGATGCCCCATTTATCTGGGAAACTGGACTGAACTATGAGGGGGGGGGAATAACCTGACAGATGGTTAATGTAAATATAGGTATAAGTGTTGTATTTTAATTTGTGCACATCGGAGGCCTGTGCAATATCCTGTTATTGCAGAGGCGCCTGATGATATTCTTTGTTATAAGATACCAAGGAAAGTGTTTTATGTTGAAGTCTAGTCTAGTGTCTGAAATTGAGTTTTACATTAATTCCGAAGTAAATGGATTATTTACATTGCATTTGAGCAATGACAAGTCAAGCTTTTGGAGAGTGTGAAACCAATTGGACTAAGTTAAACATTAAATTAAAGTAGTTAATTTAGTAGTGAATTGGTGGTGATTTGTGCAATGGTGTGGAAATGTGGAAGCCATTATGAATCCTTTACTGGTATACCCTTCCTCAGATAGCTCCACGTAATATTTTAGTAATTAAGCTTATCTAGGAAAGCAGAGTTTATCACAAGGACCATAGAGGTTATAAAATATAGTCTGTGGAATAGCACAGGTGACCACTCAGTAAGTAATGCACTGAGTCAGTCCATTAGATTACATTCTCTTGTGGCACTGCTTATATGTTAAATAATACCAGTTCTGATATAACCTCTTCTGAGCCAATCATTACCTCTTAGTCCTCTCACTACCTGTACAGAGGTCGCCAACCCAGTGCTGTTTTTCTCGCTGTCGAGGCATGGTGTGCCTGCAAAGTCTGTGCTGCTTGGTGCCACTGGAATCCATGTTCTGCCCACAAGTGTCATGCTCCTTCACACTAGAGGGTTATTGTAATTTAAACCCTGGTGGAGTGCAGAGCTGACTGAAGATGGAGAACTAGGAGAGGTGGTTTAGCCTGCAGTGTCCAATAATCATTCAAGAAGAGGAAATTAAAAGGCAGTCTGGACCATGGAATAGTGATGAGGTTGGCAGACTCTGTGATGATTGGTGTGTATATAGCTCTTGACACAATTGGTGAGACATTGGGCAGTTGCCACATCAGGAGCCTCAGTGCTAGTTCCTGCGACTAGCATCATTTATTACTATTCATGAAATATTAATTGGCCTTCTAGTCAGATACGAGGAACTAGGGTTTTACCACTGACCCCTCACCCACACCACCAGTTCTTCAACAGAGTTCAGGAAATCAAATCTAAAACTCCCAAGCTCAGGTCCTTCCAATAGGGAATGGCTAAGGCTGTAAGAGGAGTGCAAATACCCAAAACGTCAGGTCAAATGAGTCGACGGGCTCTGCTGATGTGTACGTAGAGGGTAATAGGTAACCTACCGGGCCTATCGCCAGGTGGTTAACAGGAGGGACTGAAGTAGAACATAAAACATACTTATATATATTATTGATGGAAAATATCTATATTATTTATCTGTATTCAACACAACAATTTAATTCAAGCACATTGTGTAATGTGTCGCCTGTTTTAACATATCTTAAGCAGCTCCAACAATTACAGCTACACATCAAAGGACAGGACTTGAGACAGGACCAACCGGTCATCTCATGCTACATATCAAAGGATAGCTACACATCAAAGGACAGGACTTGAGACAGGACCAACCGGTCAACTAATGCTACATATAAAAGGGCAAGACGAATACACATGAAGCTGAAACAAAACAACTTCCTGAGATCATACTGTATATAAGAGCTGGGAAACCCTTGCAGTTTGTCTGTCCTGCGGGGCAGACCCAACGCACGTTGATGTCATTATTGAGCTCAATAAAACAACTGAATCCACAAAGACTGTGTCCTGCTCCTTGGATGAAGGATTTCCCACAACAATTTGGCGTAGTCAAAGGGATTCTCCAGGTCTCCGGTAATTCCCAGACGGCACACAGGGTGAGTATATTTTATACGTTACCACCCAATAAGGTTGCCGTAAGGGAAGGGTTAGGGTTAGGGTTAGGGTAGGGGAACAAAGCTCTTTCTCCCAGATTTTCTCTAAGAAGGGACCATCTGGGACAAGGAGTGTTGCACTCTCCTTCCAACGACTGAAATCCTCCCAGTTTATTTTCTGATGCTCAGGCCATGTGGAAAGGTAGTCTAAAGTCTTTAGATCCACTCCGTTTCCTTTTTCTTTCTTTCCATCTCTGTCCAGTTGGGGTTGCTCTCCAGTCCTGTGGCCTCCAGCGCTTCCAGCCCGTGCTGTAGGAAGTGTGCCACCAGGTGAGTCCTCCTTTCCCGCTGGTTCCGGATGTTGTACCTGTGTTGTGCCAGTCGGGTTCGGATGGAGTTACTTGTTTCCCCCAATTAGGTCACACCGCACGTTTTGCACTGGATGCCATAGACAGCGTTATTGGTGTTTTCTGAGAGCGCCCTTTGCAACTGGAGGATTTCTTTGGTTTTGTTGTTTTGGATGGTTGTTTTTTGTTTGAAGTGTTTGGCTTTTGGTGTATTTGATCTGTTTTGCACCGGTTTTAGTTTGCTTTGGACTAAATAATCCAATAGGTTTTTGTTTTTTCTATATGCAGATATGATTTTGTGTTCCCTCAGTAGGTTTGTGTTTTCTAATATCGTGGTGAATGTAGACTTTAGTTTTTGGTTGGTTATTACGCTGAGTTGGGAATATGTTGTGATGAGGGGTATTATTTTGCTGTCATCAGGTGTTTTTCTGTTTAGAAATGTTTGTGCCACATTTTTGAGGAAACTTCGTGTGTATCCTCTCTGGCGTAGAGCTTGGAAGAGTATGTGTTTGGCTTCCTCAAAGTCCTGTTGTTGTGTGCAGATTTTGTGGAAGCGTAGGAGTTGTGATTTTACCAGTCCTTTGAAAGTATGTTTTGGGTGGAAGCTGTCTTTGTGCAGTAAGCCGTGTGTGTCCGTGTCTTTGAAATATACCTTGATGTCCAGTTTGCCTGTGTTGTTGAAGGAGGAACCCTTGTATGTGGTGGTGTCTAGGAAGTCTATGTGGTTTTCATGCTTGGTGTATTTGAGTTTAATGGACCTGTGGTGTGTGTTGAGGGTGTTAATGAATTCTTGAAAGGCCTGTGGGCCGTGCGTCCAGGTTCCCCAGATGTCATCAAGGTACCTGAAGTAGTGTGTAGGTTTGTGTGTACATTTTGGGAATACTGTGGCTTCCCAATGGGCCATATAGATGTCAGCATAGGCCGGAGCAAAGCGTTTCCCCATAGCAGTTCCTTTTATTTGTAAGTAGTATTGCTCTTCAAATTCAAAATCATTTTTGTTGAGGCTAATTTCCAATAGCTTCAGAATTTGTGTTTCTGGTCTGTTGCGGTCAGGGTATTTGAGAAAGCACTCCCGGACTGCTTTCAGTCCTTCCGTAGTTTCAATGTTGGTGTATAAACTGTCAATGTCAATGGTGAACAGGAAGGCTTCCTGTTGTATTGTAGCATTTTTGACTTTGGCTACAAAGTCATAGGTGTCTTTGATGTAACTTGGGTGGTGTTTAGAAATGGGGTTGAGGAAATGGTCTAGATATTCTGCTATTCTGTAGGATTCACTGTTGCAGTCGGACACTATGGGCCTCCCAGGTGGAATTTCGTAGGGGAGTGGCCATGTTTCTGGGGCTTTATGAATTTTTATGAGGAGGTAGAAAATCCTCGGTCGTGGTGATTCCTCTCCTCTTAGGTAGAATGCCTGTTTTTTTGTTAGGTGTTTTAGTTCAACCAGAGTTTGTAGGATTTGCCCTATTTCTAGTGCTGTTTGTTTGTACAGTGGTTCTTCCAAAGTCGTATAGTGTTCCTGATTATTTAATTGTCTGTGTGCTTCTGCAATGTATTGTTCTCTATCCATGATAACTATTGCACTCCCTTTGTCTGCTGGTTTTATGACTATATGTTTGTTTTCCTTTAAATGTTTTAAGGCTATGGTTTCCTCCTTTGTTATGTTGTATGAGTCCCTGTATGGTCGGAGTTTTTGTAGAATTCTGTTGTCCTCTTGAATGATTTCCTGGATTTCTGGTGGCAGTTGGTTTTCCCCTGGTTCCCAGCTGGATTTAGGCAGGAAGGGAACCCTTTCTGTGTCGGTGTCTTTATCCTCAAAGAAGGCGGTCAGTTTAAGGCGACGGTGGTATTGTCGGATTTCGCTTTTCAGTCTGGTTTTCTGACCTTTCTTTGTCCCTACTGTGGGGACAAATGATAAGCCCTTATTGAGGAGGTTGATTTGTTCAGTTGTGGGGTGGAAGTTGTTGCTTAGATTTATAATATTTTTGTTGTTCTTGTCCCCCTCTTGTTCTGTGGCTTTGGGGCTTACCAGTTTAAATGTTGTGACCAGTGGTCTAGCATTTTTTGAGCTGTTGCAATGGTCCAGTGAATTCCATCTCTTTCTGTCTTGAAAAGGGCTTCTTCCAGTTTGGGGAGGTATGGCATGTTTTGCTCTATGTGATTGTTTATTGTGTCCAGGTTTTTCCTGAATCCTGGTTCCAGGTCTCTGGAGTAATTAATCAGTGGGATGTATATTTCTGCAGATGGGAAGGATCCCTTAGCTTCCCGTAGCATCTGTTGTAGTTGTTTGATAGCTGTTTCCTTTGCTTTTTGTGCCTTGTTATTGATTCCAAAGGATAGAATGATTTTCTCCACTCCTGTGTTCCGGGGGGTGTGTTGTAGGAGGTTTGCTGCGTTGTAAAATGATGCTCCTGGGTAGCTTTCTATCTGAAGATCTGGATTTTCAAAGGGGGGTATTCTTGATAAATTGGAGTCCCCTATGAAGAGCCAGCGTTTGTGGGTTTCCAGCTTCCAGTCTGTTAGCTTTCTTGTGGTCTTGTCATGTCGGTGTGGTCGGTATCTTGGTTGGGCTGGTGGTGGTGTGGGGGGGTAAAGGTCGGGGTCTGAGTCAGGGTTAGGGTTAGGATCAGGGTTGGGGTTAGGATCAGGGTTAATGTCAGGGTTATGATTAGGGTTAGGATCAGGGTCGGGGTTAGGATCAGGGTTAATGTCCGGGTTAGGGTTAGGATCAGGGTTAATGTCAGGGTTAGTATTTGGGTTAGGGTTAGGATCAGGGTTGGGGTTAGGATCAGGGTTAATGTCAGGGTTAGGATTAGGGTTGGGGATAAGGTTAGGGTTAGGGTTGGGGTCAGGGTTGGTGTTAAGGTCAGTATAAGCGTTAGTGTTAGGGCTGAGGTTAGGGTCAGAGTTAGAGTCCTGGGAGAGGTGTACCCTGGTGGTGCTGTTTGGGATACAGATTCCAGTTAGGGTGTTTCTCATGGTTCCCTCTGGTCTTCTCTGCTTTCTTCGGATCCTTTTCGGCATGGGGATCGGAGGAAAGTCATCTATTTCCGGATTATATGATCTGGCTCTCATGGGGCCAGATTTCTGGGTTGGATGTCTGCTTTCCCAGTGTCTCTTCACGGGTTCTGGATGGGATTCTGCCTGGGTTACGTATGTCTCTTCTGAGCCATTTACCTCTTCCCTGGTTAGTGTGTCGAGTATTTGGAATCTGTTTGGAGACGTGGGGATAGTGGATTCCTTGTTGCTAAGTGTAGCAGTAACCATAGCTTGTGTATGGTCCAACGTGTCCTTCTGTATTTTCCTCCCATAATTTTTCTTTGCCCAGTTAGAGGCAACCGCGAAAGCTTGTTCCCAGCGGGGAAGCTCCAGGTCCTCCAGTCGTCTGGACAGATGTGTGAGAGTTTCCTCGTAGTGCTCTTCGAGGATCTGCAATGTGGTGTGGAGCCAGTTTTTGGCATTGCTTACTAGCTTTAAACATGTGAGTTCGGTTGGGTTGGCCGGTCTTATGAGGTGCTTGAGTTCCTCTGTCTTCCGTCGTAGGCTGGCGGGTGCCTGGTTCTCCCCTCCGGAAACTGCTGTGTTTTTTAGGTGGTGGACTGTCTGGATCATTTTGTAGATGATCCTGGTTCCTAGTTGGAAGGTATCCTGTCTGTTTGATATGTTTGATGTGGTGTGGTTTGGTGTGTAGGCGGTGTGGGCGGCGGTGTGGAGAGTGACCGTACGGTAGCGTGCGTTGTCAACTCTGGGTTGACGCATACCATAACGATCCATACTTACCAGTAAAATGCCTAAAGCTTCGTTGGCACCGTTAGGTTTCCACTGTTAGGCAATTTTACCTCTGTAGAGTCTGTGGCTCCGTGGAAAGGCAATCTTGCTTTTCTCTGTGTCGCGACGTTTCGACCTGCCTGGGTCTTCTTCAGGCGTTGTTATGGGGCACTGTGTCCCTGCTGGCCTGTTTTTATCTTGTTTTCGAAGGGGCGGTAAGTGTAGTTCCTCCCAGGGGGGTGGTTTGTATACTTTTGTCTGTATTCCTTTTGTTTCTGTGTTAGTAGGTGCAGTTTCAGTGGGTGAATGGGTTTCTGCTTTCCTGCTGGGGATTATGCATGGGCCGTTAACCTCTCAATGGGCCATTAGGGTCTTTTGTTTTCCTTCCTGGTAGGACTGGTGTGTGGGCTGTGCAAGATTCAATTGGTTTCAGGTCTTCTTTTGTTTGTTGCCTGAGTGCTGGAACAGTGACTGTGAAGAGTTCCAGTCCCTGTAGGATCTGGCTAGTTAGGATAGGGGAACAAAGCTCTTTCTCCCAGATTTTCTCTAAGAAGGGACCATCTGGGACAAGGAGTGTTGCACTCTCCTTCCAACGACTGAAACCCTCCCAGTTTATTTTCTGATGTTCAGGCCTTGTGGAAAGGTTGTATGAAGTCTTTTGATCCACTCCGTTTCCTTTTTCTTTCTTTCCATCTCTGTCCAGTTGGGGTTGCTCTCCAGTCCTGTGGCCTCCAGCGCTTCCAGCCCGTGCTGTAGGAAGTGTGCCACCAGGTGAGTCCTCCTTTCCCGCTGGTTCCGGATGTTGTACCTGTGTTGTGCCAGTCGGGTTCGGATGGAGTTACCTGTTTCCCCCACATAGGTCACCCCGCACGTTTTGCACTGGATGCCATAGACAGCGTTATTGGTGTTTTCTGAGAGCGCCCTTTGCAACTGGAAGATTTCTTTGGTTTTGTTGTTTTGGATGGTTGTTTCTTGTTTGAAGTGTTTGGCTTTTGGTGTATTTGATCTGTTTTGTACCGGTTTTAGTTTGCTTTGGACTAAGTAATCCTGTAGGTTTTTGTTTTTTCTATATGCAGATATGATTTTGTGTTCCCTCAGTAGGTTTGTGTTTTCTAATATCGTGGTGAATGTAGACTTTAGTTTTTGGTTGGTGATTACGCTGAGTTGGGAGTATGTTGTGATGAGGGGTATTATTTTGCTGTCATCAGGTGTTTTTCTGTTTAGAAATGTTTGTGCCACATTTTTGAGGAAACTTCGTGTGTATCCTCTCTGGCATAGAGCTTGGAAGAGTATGTGTTTGGCTTCCTCAAAGTCTTGCTGTTGTGTGCAGATTTTGTGGAAGCGTAGGAGTTGTGATTTTACCAGTCCTTTGAAAGTATGTTTTGGGTGGAAGCTGTCTTTGTGCAGTAAGCCGTGTGTGTCCGTGTCTTTGAAATATACCTTGATGTCCAGTTTGCCTGTGTTGTTGAAGGAGGAACCCTTGTATGTGGTGGTGTCTAGGCAGTCTATGTGGTTTTCATGCTTGGTGTATTTGAGTTTAATGGACCTGTGGTGTGTGTTGAGGGTGTTAATGAATTCTTGGAAGGCCTGTGGGCCGTGCGTCCAGGTTCCCCAGATGTCATCAAGGTACCTGAAGTAGTGTGTAGATTTGTGTGTACATTTTGGGAATACTGTGGCTTCCCAATGGGCCATATAGATGTCAGCATAGGCCGGAGCAAAGCGTTTCCCCATAGCAGTTCCTTTTATTTGTAAGTAGTATTGCTCTTCAAATTCAAAATCATTTTTGTTGAGGCTAATTTCCAATAGCTTCAGAATTTGTGTTTCTGGTCTGTTGCGGTCAGGGTATTTGAGAAAGCACTCCCGGACTGCTTTCAGTCCCTCCGTAGTTTCAATGTTGGTGTATAAACTGTCAATGTCAATGGTGAACAGGAAGGCTTCCTGTTGTATTGTAGCATTTTTGACTTTGGCTACAAAGTCATAGGTGTCTTTGATGTAACTTGGGTGGTGTTTAGAAATGGGGTTGAGGAAATGGTCTAGATATTCTGCTATTCTGTAGGATTCACTGTTGCAGTCGGACACTATGGGCCTCCCAGGTGGAATTTCGTAGGGGAGTGGCCATGTTTCTGGGGCTTTATGAATTTTTGGGAGGAGGTAGAAAATCCTCGGTCGTGGTGATTCCTCTCCTCTTAGGTAGAATGCCTGTTTTTTTGTTAGGTGTTTTAGTTCAACCAGAGTTTGTAGGATTTGCCCTATTTCTAGTGCTGTTTGTTTGTACAGTGGTTCTTCCAAAGTCGTATAGTGTTCCTGATTATTTAATTGTCTGTGTGCTTCTGCAATGTATTGTTCTCTATCCATGATAACTATTGCACTCCCTTTGTCTGCTGGTTTTATGACTATATGTTTGTTTTCCTTTAAATGTTTTAAGGCTATGGTTTCCTCCTTTGTTATGTTGTGTGAGTCCCTGTATGGTCGGAGTTTTTGTAGAATTCTGTTGTCCTCTTGAATGATTTCCTGGATTTCTGGTGGCAGTTGGTTTTCCCCTGGTTCCCAGCTGGATTTAGGCAGGAAGGGAACCCTTTCTGTGTCGGTGTCTTTATCCTCAAAGAAGGCGGTCAGTTTAAGGCGACGGTGGTATTGTCGGATTTCGCTTTTCAGTCTGGTTTTCTGACTTTTCTTTGTCCCTACTGTGGGGACAAATGATAAGCCCTTATTGAGGAGGTTGATTTGTTCAGTTGTGGGGTGGAAGTTGTTGCTTAGATTTATAATATTTTTGTTGTTCTTGTCCCCCTCTTGTTCTGTGGCTTTGGGGCTTACCAGTTTAAATGTTGTGACCAGTGGTCTAGCATTTTTTGAGCTGTTGCAATGGTCCAGTGAATTCCATCTCTTTCTGTCTTGAAAAGGGCTTCTTCCAGTTTGGGGAGGTATGGCATGTTTTGCTCTATGTGATTGTTTATTGTGTCCAGGTTTTTCCTGAATCCTGGTTCCAGGTCTCTGGAGTAATTAATCAGTGGGATGTATATTTCTGCAGATGGGAAGGATCCCTTAGCTTCCCGTAGCATCTGTTGTAGTTGTTTGATAGCTGTTTCCTTTGCTTTTTGTGCCTTGTTATTGATTCCAAAGGATAGAATGATTTTCTCCACTCCTGTGTTCCGGGGGGTGTGTTGTAGGAGGTTTGCTGCATTGTAAAATGATGCTCCTGGGTAGCTTTCTATCTGAAGATCTGGATTTTCAAAGGGGGGTATTCTTGATAAATTGGAGTCCCCTATGAAGAGCCAGCGTTTGTGGGTTTCCAGCTTCCAGTCTGTTAGCTTTCTTGTGGTCTTGTCATGTCGGTGTGGTCGGTATCTTGGTTGGGCTGGTGGTGGTGTGGGGGGGTAAAGGTCGGGGTCTGAGTCAGGGTTAGGGTTAGGATCAGGGTTGGGGTTAGGATCAGGGTTAATGTCAGGGTTAGGATTAGGGTTGGGGATAAGGTTAGGGTTAGGGTTGGGGTCAGGGTTGGTGTTAAGGTCAGTATAAGCGTTAGTGTTAGGGCTGAGGTTAGGGTCAGAGTTAGAGTCCTGGGAGAGGTGTACCCTGGTGGTGCTGTTTGGGATACAGATTCCAGTTAGGGTGTTTCTCATGGTTCCCTCTGGTCTTCTCTGCTTTCTTCGGATCCTTTGTGGCATGGGGATCGGAGGAAAGTCATCTATTTCCGGATTATATGATCTGGCTCTCATGGGGCCAGATTTCTGGGTTGGATGTCTGCTTTCCCAGTGTCTCTTCACGGGTTCTGGATGGGATTCTGCCTGGGTTACGTATGTCTCTTCTGAGCCATTTACTTCTTCCCTGGTTAGTGTGTCGAGTATTTGGAATCTGTTTGGAGACGTGGGGATAGTGGATTCCTTGTTGCTAAGTGTAGCAGTAACCATAGCTTGTGTATGGTCCAACGTGTCCTTCTGTATTTTCCTCCCATAATTTTTCTTTGCCCAGTTAGAGGCAACCGCGAAAGCTTGTTCCCAGCGGGGAAGCTCCAGGTCCTCCAGTCGTCTGGACAGATGTGTGAGAGTTTCCTCGTAGTGCTCTTCGAGGATCTGCAATGTGGTGTGGAGCCAGTTTTTGGCATTGCTTACTAGCTTTAAACATGTGAGTTCGGTTGGGTTGGCCGGTCTTATGAGGTGCTTGAGTTCCTCTGTCTTCCGTCGTAGGCTGGCGGGTGCCTGGTTCTCCCCTCCGGAAACTGCTGTGTTTTTTAGGTGGTGGACTGTCTGGATCATTTTGTAGATGATCCTGGTTCCTAGTTGGAAGGTATCCTGTCTGTTTGATATGTTTGATGTGGTGTGGTTTGGTGTGTAGGCGGTGTGGGCGGCGGTGTGGAGAGTGACCGTACGGTAGCATGCGTTGTCAACTCTGGGTTGACGCATACCATAACGATCCATACTTACCAGTAAAATGCCTAAAGCTTCGTTGGCACCGTTAGGTTTCCACTGTTAGGCAATTTTACCTCTGTAGAGTCTGTGGCTCCGTGGAAAGGCAATCTTGCTTTTCTCTCTGTCGCGACGTTTCGACCTGCCTGGGTCTTCTTCAGGCGTTGTTATGGGGCACTGTGTCCCTGCTGGCCTGTTTTTATCTTGTTTTCGAAGGGGCGGTAAGTGTAGTTCCTCCCAGGGGGGTGGTTTGTATACTTTTGTCTGTATTCCTTTTGTTTCTGTGTTAGTAGGTGCAGTTTCAGTGGGTGAATGGGTTTCTGCTTTCCTGCTGGGGATTATGCATGGGCCGTTAACCTCTCAATGAGCCATTAGGGTCTTTTGTTTTCCTTCCTGGTAGGACTGGTGTGTGGGCTGTGCAAGATTCAATTGGTTTCAGGTCTTCTTTTGTTTGTTGCCTGAGTGCTGGAACAGTGACTGTGAAGAGTTCCAGTCCCTGTAGGATCTGGCTAGTTAGGATAGGGGAACAAAGCTCTTTCTCCCAGATTTTCTCTAAGAAGGGACCATCTGGGACAAGGAGTGTTGCACTCTCCTTCCAACGACTGAAACCCTCCCAGTTTATTTTCTGATGTTCAGGCCTTGTGGAAAGGTTGTATGAAGTCTTTTGATCCACTCCGTTTCCTTTTTCTTTCTTTCCATCTCTGTCCAGTTGGGGTTGCTCTCCAGTCCTGTGGCCTCCAGCGCTTCCAGCCCGTGCTGTAGGAAGTGTGCCACCAGGTGAGTCCTCCTTTCCCGCTGGTTCCGGATGTTGTACCTGTGTTGTGCCAGTCGGGTTCGGATGGAGTTACCTGTTTCCCCCACATAGGTCACCCCGCACGTTTTGCACTGGATGCCATAGACAGCGTTATTGGTGTTTTCTGAGAGCGCCCTTTGCAACTGGAAGATTTCTTTGGTTTTGTTGTTTTGGATGGTTGTTTTTTGTTTGAAGTGTTTGGCTTTTGGTGTATTTGATCTGTTTTGTACCGGTTTTAGTTTGCTTTGGACTAAGTAATCCTGTAGGTTTTTGTTTTTTCTATATGCAGATATGATTTTGTGTTCCCTCAGTAGGTTTGTGTTTTCTAATATCGTGGTGAATGTAGACTTTAGTTTTTGGTTGGTGATTACGCTGAGTTGGGAGTATGTTGTGATGAGGGGTATTATTTTGCTGTCATCAGGTGTTTTTCTGTTTAGAAATGTTTGTGCCACATTTTTGAGGAAACTTCGTGTGTATCCTCTCTGGCGTAGAGCTTGGAAGAGTATGTGTTTGGCTTCCTCAAAGTCTTGCTGTTGTGTGCAGATTTTGTGGAAGCGTAGGAGTTGTGATTTTACCAGTCCTTTGAAAGTATGTTTTGGGTGGAAGCTGTCTTTGTGCAGTAAGCCGTGTGTGTCCGTGTCTTTGAAATATACCTTGATGTCCAGTTTGCCTGTGTTGTTGAAGGAGGAACCCTTGTATGTGGTGGTGTCTAGGCAGTCTATGTGGTTTTCATGCTTGGTGTATTTGAGTTTAATGGACCTGTGGTGTGTGTTGAGGGTGTTAATGAATTCTTGGAAGGCCTGTGGGCCGTGCGTCCAGGTTCCCCAGATGTCATCAAGGTACCTGAAGTAGTGTGTAGGTTTGTGTGTACATTTTGGGAATACTGTGGCTTCCCAATGGGCCATATAGATGTCAGCATAGGCCGGAGCAAAGCGTTTCCCCATAGCAGTTCCTTTTATTTGTAAGTAGTATTGCTCTTCAAATTCAAAATCATTTTTGTTGAGGCTAATTTCCAATAGCTTCAGAATTTGTGTTTCTGGTCTGTTGCGGTCAGGGTATTTGAGAAAGCACTCCCGGACTGCTTTCAGTCCCTCCGTAGTTTCAATGTTGGTGTATAAACTGTCAATGTCAATGGTGAACAGGAAGGCTTCCTGTTGTATTGTAGCATTTTTGACTTTGGCTACAAAGTCATAGGTGTCTTTGATGTAACTTGGGTGGTGTTTAGAAATGGGGTTGAGGAAATGGTCTAGATATTCTGCTATTCTGTAGGATTCACTGTTGCAGTCGGACACTATGGGCCTCCCAGGTGGAATTTCGTAGGGGAGTGGCCATGTTTCTGGGGCTTTATGAATTTTTGGGAGGAGGTAGAAAATCCTCGGTCGTGGTGATTCCTCTCCTCTTAGGTAGAATGCCTGTTTTTTTGTTAGGTGTTTTAGTTCAACCAGAGTTTGTAGGATTTGCCCTATTTCTAGTGCTGTTTGTTTGTACAGTGGTTCTTCCAAAGTCGTATAGTGTTCCTGATTATTTAATTGTCTGTGTGCTTCTGCAATGTATTGTTCTCTATCCATGATAACTATTGCACTCCCTTTGTCTGCTGGTTTTATGACTATATGTTTGTTTTCCTTTAAATGTTTTAAGGCTATGGTTTCCTCCTTTGTTATGTTGTGTGAGTCCCTGTATGGTCGGAGTTTTTGTAGAATTCTGTTGTCCTCTTGAATGATTTCCTGGATTTCTGGTGGCAGTTGGTTTTCCCCTGGTTCCCAGCTGGATTTAGGCAGGAAGGGAACCCTTTCTGTGTCGGTGTCTTTATCCTCAAAGAAGGCGGTCAGTTTAAGGCGACGGTGGTATTGTCGGATTTCGCTTTTCAGTCTGGTTTTCTGACCTTTCTTTGTCCCTACTGTGGGGACAAATGATAAGCCCTTATTGAGGAGGTTGATTTGTTCAGTTGTGGGGTGGAAGTTGTTGCTTAGATTTATAATATTTTTGTTGTTCTTGTCCCCCTCTTGTTCTGTGGCTTTGGGGCTTACCAGTTTAAATGTTGTGACCAGTGGTCTAGCATTTTTTGAGCTGTTGCAATGGTCCAGTGAATTCCATCTCTTTCTGTCTTGAAAAGGGCTTCTTCCAGTTTGGGGAGGTATGGCATGTTTTGCTCTATGTGATTGTTTATTGTGTCCAGGTTTTTCCTGAATCCTGGTTCCAGGTCTCTGGAGTAATTAATCAGTGGGATGTATATTTCTGCAGATGGGAAGGATCCCTTAGCTTCCCGTAGCATCTGTTGTAGTTGTTTGATAGCTGTTTCCTTTGCTTTTTGTGCCTTGTTATTGATTCCAAAGGATAGAATGATTTTCTCCACTCCTGTGTTCCGGGGGGTGTGTTGTAGGAGGTTTGCTGCGTTGTAAAATGATGCTCCTGGGTAGCTTTCTATCTGAAGATCTGGATTTTCAAAGGGGGGTATTCTTGATAAATTGGAGTCCCCTATGAAGAGCCAGCGTTTGTGGGTTTCCAGCTTCCAGTCTGTTAGCTTTCTTGTGGTCTTGTCATGTCGGTGTGGTCGGTATCTTGGTTGGGCTGGTGGTGGTGTGGGGGGGTAAAGGTCGGGGTCTGAGTCAGGGTTAGGGTTAGGATCAGGGTTGGGGTTAGGATCAGGGTTAATGTCAGGGTTATGATTAGGGTTAGGATCAGGGTCGGGGTTAGGATCAGGGTTAATGTCCGGGTTAGGGTTAGGATCGGGGTTAATGTCAGGGTTAGTATTTGGGTTAGGGTTAGGATCAGGGTTGGGGTTAGGATCAGGGTTAATGTCAGGGTTAGGATTAGGGTTGGGGATAAGGTTAGGGTTAGGGTTGGGGTCAGGGTTGGTGTTAAGGTCAGTATAAGCGTTAGTGTTAGGGCTGAGGTTAGGGTCAGAGTTAGAGTCCTGGGAGAGGTGTACTCTGGTGGTGCTGTTTGGGATACAGATTCCAGTTAGGGTGTTTCTCATGGTTCCCTCTGGTCTTCTCTGCTTTCTTCGGATCCTTTGCGGCATGGGGATCGGAGGAAAGTCATCTATTTCCGGATTATATGATCTGGCTCTCATGGGGCCAGATTTCTGGGTTGGATGTCTGCTTTCCCAGTGTCTCTTCACGGGTTCTGGATGGGATTCTGCCTGGGTTACGTATGTCTCTTCTGAGCCATTTACCTCTTCCCTGGTTAGTGTGTCGAGTATTTGGAATCTGTTTGGAGACGTGGGGATAGTGGATTCCTTGTTGCTAAGTGTAGCAGTAACCATAGCTTGTGTATGGTCCAACGTGTCCTTCTGTATTTTCCTCCCATAATTTTTCTTTGCCCAGTTAGAGGCAACCGCGAAAGCTTGTTCCCAGCGGGGAAGCTCCAGGTCCTCCAGTCGTCTGGACAGATGTGTGAGAGTTTCCTCGTAGTGCTCTTCGAGGATCTGCAATGTGGTGTGGAGCCAGTTTTTGGCATTGCTTACTAGCTTTAAACATGTGAGTTCGGTTGGGTTGGCCGGTCTTATGAGGTGCTTGAGTTCCTCTGTCTTCCGTCGTAGGCTGGCGGGTGCCTGGTTCTCCCCTCCGGAAACTGCTGTGTTTTTTAGGTGGTGGACTGTCTGGATCATTTTGTAGATGATCCTGGTTCCTAGTTGGAAGGTATCCTGTCTGTTTGATATGTTTGATGTGGTGTGGTTTGGTGTGTAGGCGGTGTGGGCGGCGGTGTGGAGAGTGACCGTACGGTAGCGTGCGTTGTCAACTCTGGGTTGACGCATACCATAACGATCCATACTTACCAGTAAAATGCCTAAAGCTTCGTTGGCACCGTTAGGTTTCCACTGTTAGGCAATTTTACCTCTGTAGAGTCTGTGGCTCCGTGGAAAGGCAATCTTGCTTTTCTCTGTGTCGCGACGTTTCGACCTGCCTGGGTCTTCTTCAGGCGTTGTTATGGGGCACTGTGTCCCTGCTGGCCTGTTTTTATCTTGTTTTCGAAGGGGCGGTAAGTGTAGTTCCTCCCAGGGGGGTGGTTTGTATACTTTTGTCTGTATTCCTTTTGTTTCTGTGTTAGTAGGTGCAGTTTCAGTGGGTGAATGGGTTTCTGCTTTCCTGCTGGGGATTATGCATGGGCCGTTAACCTCTCAATGGGCCATTAGGGTCTTTTGTTTTCCTTCCTGGTAGGACTGGTGTGTGGGCTGTGCAAGATTCAATTGGTTTCAGGTCTTCTTTTGTTTGTTGCCTGAGTGCTGGAACAGTGACTGTGAAGAGTTCCAGTCCCTGTAGGATCTGGCTAGTTAGGATAGGGGAACAAAGCTCTTTCTCCCAGATTTTCTCTAAGAAGGGACCATCTGGGACAAGGAGTGTTGCACTCTCCTTCCAACGACTGAAACCCTCCCAGTTTATTTTCTGATGTTCAGGCCTTGTGGAAAGGTTGTATGAAGTCTTTTGATCCACTCCGTTTCCTTTTTCTTTCTTTCCATCTCTGTCCAGTTGGGGTTGCTCTCCAGTCCTGTGGCCTCCAGCGCTTCCAGCCCGTGCTGTAGGAAGTGTGCCACCAGGTGAGTCCTCCTTTCCCGCTGGTTCCGGATGTTGTACCTGTGTTGTGCCAGTCGGGTTCGGATGGAGTTACCTGTTTCCCCCACATAGGTCACCCCGCACGTTTTGCACTGGATGCCATAGACAGCGTTATTGGTGTTTTCTGAGAGCGCCCTTTGCAACTGGAAGATTTCTTTGGTTTTGTTGTTTTGGATGGTTGTTTCTTGTTTGAAGTGTTTGGCTTTTGGTGTATTTGATCTGTTTTGTACCGGTTTTAGTTTGCTTTGGACTAAGTAATCCTGTAGGTTTTTGTTTTTTCTATATGCAGATATGATTTTGTGTTCCCTCAGTAGGTTTGTGTTTTCTAATATCGTGGTGAATGTAGACTTTAGTTTTTGGTTGGTGATTACGCTGAGTTGGGAGTATGTTGTGATGAGGGGTATTATTTTGCTGTCATCAGGTGTTTTTCTGTTTAGAAATGTTTGTGCCACATTTTTGAGGAAACTTCGTGTGTATCCTCTCTGGCGTAGAGCTTGGAAGAGTATGTGTTTGGCTTCCTCAAAGTCTTGCTGTTGTGTGCAGATTTTGTGGAAGCGTAGGAGTTGTGATTTTACCAGTCCTTTGAAAGTATGTTTTGGGTGGAAGCTGTCTTTGTGCAGTAAGCCGTGTGTGTCCGTGTCTTTGAAATATACCTTGATGTCCAGTTTGCCTGTGTTGTTGAAGGAGGAACCCTTGTATGTGGTGGTGTCTAGGCAGTCTATGTGGTTTTCATGCTTGGTGTATTTGAGTTTAATGGACCTGTGGTGTGTGTTGAGGGTGTTAATGAATTCTTGGAAGGCCTGTGGGCCGTGCGTCCAGGTTCCCCAGATGTCATCAAGGTACCTGAAGTAGTGTGTAGGTTTGTGTGTACATTTTGGGAGTACTGTGGCTTCCCAATGGGCCATATAGATGTCAGCATAGGCCGGAGCAAAGCGTTTCCCCATAGCAGTTCCTTTTATTTGTAAGTAGTATTGCTCTTCAAATTCAAAATCATTTTTGTTGAGGCTAATTTCCAATAGCTTCAGAATTTGTGTTTCTGGTCTGTTGCGGTCAGGGTATTTGAGAAAGCACTCCCGGACTGCTTTCAGTCCCTCCGTAGTTTCAATGTTGGTGTATAAACTGTCAATGTCAATGGTGAACAGGAAGGCTTCCTGTTGTATTGTAGCATTTTTGACTTTGGCTACAAAGTCATAGGTGTCTTTGATGTAACTTGGGTGGTGTTTAGAAATGGGGTTGAGGAAATGGTCTAGATATTCTGCTATTCTGTAGGATTCACTGTTGCAGTCGGACACTATGGGCCTCCCAGGTGGAATTTCGTAGGGGAGTGGCCATGTTTCTGGGGCTTTATGAATTTTTGGGAGGAGGTAGAAAATCCTCGGTCGTGGTGATTCCTCTCCTCTTAGGTAGAATGCCTGTTTTTTTGTTAGGTGTTTTAGTTCAACCAGAGTTTGTAGGATTTGCCCTATTTCTAGTGCTGTTTGTACAGTGGTTCTTCCAAAGTCGTATAGTGTTCCTGATTATTTAATTGTCTGTGTGCTTCTGCAATGTATTGTTCTCTATCCATGATAACTATTGCACTCCCTTTGTCTGCTGGTTTTATGACTATATGTTTGTTTTCCTTTAAATGTTTTAAGGCTATGGTTTCCTCCTTTGTTATGTTGTGTGAGTCCCTGTATGGTCGGAGTTTTTGTAGAATTCTGTTGTCCTCTTGAATGATTTCCTGGATTTCTGGTGGCAGTTGGTTTTCCCCTGGTTCCCAGCTGGATTTAGGCAGGAAGGGAACCCTTTCTGTGTCGGTGTCTTTATCCTCAAAGAAGGCGGTCAGTTTAAGGCGACGGTGGTATTGTCGGATTTCGCTTTTCAGTCTGGTTTTCTGACCTTTCTTTGTCCCTACTGTGGGGACAAATGATAAGCCCTTATTGAGGAGGTTGATTTGTTCAGTTGTGGGGTGGAAGTTGTTGCTTAGATTTATAATATTTTTGTTGTTCTTGTCCCCCTCTTGTTCTGTGGCTTTGGGGCTTACCAGTTTAAATGTTGTGACCAGTGGTCTAGCATTTTTTGAGCTGTTGAAATGGTCCAGTGAATTCCATCTCTTTCTGTCTTGAAAAGGGCTTCTTCCAGTTTGGGGAGGTATGGCATGTTTTGCTCTATGTGATTGTTTATTGTGTCCAGGTTTTTCCTGAATCCTGGTTCCAGGTCTCTGGAGTAATTAATCAGTGGGATGTATATTTCTGCAGATGGGAAGGATCCCTTAGCTTCCCGTAGCATCTGTTGTAGTTGTTTGATAGCTGTTTCCTTTGCTTTTTGTGCCTTGTTATTGATTCCAAAGGATAGAATGATTTTCTCCACTCCTGTGTTCCGGGGGGTGTGTTGTAGGAGGTTTGCTGCGTTGTAAAATGATGCTCCTGGGTAGCTTTCTATCTGAAGATCTGGATGTTCAAAGGGGGGTATTCTTGATAAATTGGAGTCCCCTATGAAGAGCCAGCGTTTGTGGGTTTCCAGCTTCCAGTCCGTTAGCTTTCTTGTGGTCTTGTCATGTCGGTGTGGTCGGTATCTTGGTTGGGCTGGTGGTGGTGTGGGGGGGGTAAAGGTCGGGGTCTGAGTCAGGGTTAGGGTTAGGATCAGGGTTGGGGTTAGGATCAGGGTTAATGTCAGGGTTATGATTAGGGTTAGGATCAGGGTCGGGGTTAGGATCAGGGTTAATGTCCGGGTTAGGGTTAGGATCAGGGTTAATGTCAGGGTTAGTATTTGGGTTAGGATCAGGGTTAATGTCAGGGTTAGTATTTGGGTTAGGGTTAGGATCAGGGTTGGGGTTAGGATCAGGGTTAATGTCAGGGTTAGGATTAGGGTTGGGGATAAGGTTAGGGTTAGGGTTGGGGTCAGGGTTGGTGTTAAGGTCAGTATAAGCGTTAGTGTTAGGGCTGAGGTTAGGGTCAGAGTTAGAGTCCTGGGAGAGGTGTACCCTGGTGGTGCTGTTTGGGATACAGATTCCAGTTAGGGTGTTTCTCATGGTTCCCTCTGGTCTTCTCTGCTTTCTTCGGATCCTTTGCGGCATGGGGATCGGAGGAAAGTCATCTATTTCCGGATTATATGATCTGGCTCTCATGGGGCCAGATTTCTGGGTTGGATGTCTGCTTTCCCAGTGTCTCTTCACGGGTTCTGGATGGGATTCTGCCTGGGTTACGTATGTCTCTTCTGAGCCATTTACCTCTTCCCTGGTTAGTGTGTCGAGTATTTGGAATCTGTTTGGAGACGTGGGGATAGTGGATTCCTTGTTGCTAAGTGTAGCAGTAACCATAGCTTGTGTATGGTCCAACGTGTCCTTCTGTATTTTCCTCCCATAATTTTTCTTTGCCCAGTTAGAGGCAACCGCGAAAGCTTGTTCCCAGCGGGGAAGCTCCAGGTCCTCCAGTCGTCTGGACAGATGTGTGAGAGTTTCCTCGTAGTGCTCTTCGAGGATCTGCAATGTGGTGTGGAGCCAGTTTTTGGCATTGCTTACTAGCTTTAAACATGTGAGTTCGGTTGGGTTGGCCGGTCTTATGAGGTGCTTGAGTTCCTCTGTCTTCCGTCGTAGGCTGGCGGGTGCCTGGTTCTCCCCTCCGGAAACTGCTGTGTTTTTTAGGTGGTGGACTGTCTGGATCATTTTGTAGATGATCCTGGTTCCTAGTTGGAAGGTATCCTGTCTGTTTGATATGTTTGATGTGGTGTGGTTTGGTGTGTAGGCGGTGTGGGCGGCGGTGTGGAGAGTGACCGTACGGTAGCGTGCGTTGTCAACTCTGGGTTGACGCATACCATAACGATCCATACTTACCAGTAAAATGCCTAAAGCTTCGTTGGCACCGTTAGGTTTCCACTGTTAGGCAATTTTACCTCTGTAGAGTCTGTGGCTCCGTGGAAAGGCAATCTTGCTTTTCTCTGTGTCGCGACGTTTCGACCTGCCTGGGTCTTCTTCAGGCGTTGTTATGGGGCACTGTGTCCCTGCTGGCCTGTTTTTATCTTGTTTTCGAAGGGGCGGTAAGTGTAGTTCCTCCCAGGGGGGTGGTTTGTATACTTTTGTCTGTATTCCTTTTGTTTCTGTGTTAGTAGGTGCAGTTTCAGTGGGTGAATGGGTTTCTGCTTTCCTGCTGGGAATTATGCATGGGCCGTTAACCTCTCAATGGGCCATTAGGGTCTTTTGTTTTCCTTCCTGGTAGGACTGGTGTGTGGGCTGTGCAAGATTCAATTGGTTTCAGGTCTTCTTTTGTTTGTTGCCTGAGTGCTGGAACAGTGACTGTGAAGAGTTCCAGTCCCTGTAGGATCTGGCTAGTTAGGATAGGGGAACAAAGCTCTTTCTCCCAGATTTTCTCTAAGAAGGGACCATCTGGGACAAGGAGTGTTGCACTCTCCTTCCAACGACTGAAACCCTCCCAGTTTATTTTCTGATGTTCAGGCCTTGTGGAAAGGTTGTATGAAGTCTTTTGATCCACTCCGTTTCCTTTTTCTTTCTTTCCATCTCTGTCCAGTTGGGGTTGCTCTCCAGTCCTGTGGCCTCCAGCGCTTCCAGCCCATGCTGTAGGAAGTGTGCCACCAGGTGAGTCCTCCTTTCCCGCTGGTTCCGGATGTTGTACCTGTGTTGTGCCAGTCGGGTTCGGATGGAGTTACCTGTTTCCCCCACATAGGTCACCCCGCACGTTTTGCACTGGATGCCATAGACAGCGTTATTGGTGTTTTCTGAGAGCGCCCTTTGCAACTGGAAGATTTCTTTGGTTTTGTTGTTTTGGATGGTTGTTTCTTGTTTGAAGTGTTTGGCTTTTGGTGTATTTGATCTGTTTTGTACCGGTTTTAGTTTGCTTTGGACTAAGTAATCCTGTAGGTTTTTGTTTTTTCTATATGCAGATATGATTTTGTGTTCCCTCAGTAGGTTTGTGTTTTCTAATATCGTGGTGAATGTAGACTTTAGTTTTTGGTTGGTGATTACGCTGAGTTGGGAGTATGTTGTGATGAAGGGTATTATTTTGCTGTCATCAGGTGTTTTTCTGTTTAGAAATGTTTGTGCCACATTTTTGAGGAAACTTCGTGTGTATCCTCTCTGGCGTAGAGCTTGGAAGAGTATGTGTTTGGCTTCCTCAAAGTCTTGCTGTTGTGTGCAGATTTTGTGGAAGCGTAGGAGTTGTGATTTTACCAGTCCTTTGAAAGTATGTTTTGGGTGGAAGCTGTCTTTGTGCAGTAAGCCGTGTGTGTCCGTGTCTTTGAAATATACCTTGATGTCCAGTTTGCCTGTGTTGTTGAAGGAGGAACCCTTGTATGTGGTGGTGTCTAGGCAGTCTATGTGGTTTTCATGCTTGGTGTATTTGAGTTTAATGGACCTGTGGTGTGTGTTGAGGGTGTTAATGAATTCTTGGAAGGCCTGTGGGCCGTGCGTCCAGGTTCCCCAGATGTCATCAAGGTACCTGAAGTAGTGTGTAGGTTTGTGTGTACATTTTGGGAATACTGTGGCTTCCCAATGGGCCATATAGATGTCAGCATAGGCCGGAGCAAAGCGTTTCCCCATAGCAGTTCCTTTTATTTGTAAGTAGTATTGCTCTTCAAATTCAAAATCATTTTTGTTGAGGCTAATTTCCAATAGCTTCAGAATTTGTGTTTCTGGTCTGTTGCGGTCAGGGTATTTGAGAAAGCACTCCCGGACTGCTTTCAGTCCCTCCGTAGTTTCAATGTTGGTGTATAAACTGTCAATGTCAATGGTGAACAGGAAGGCTTCCTGTTGTATTGTAGCATTTTTGACTTTGGCTACAAAGTCATAGGTGTCTTTGATGTAACTTGGGTGGTGTTTAGAAATGGGGTTGAGGAAATGGTCTAGATATTCTGCTATTCTGTAGGATTCACTGTTGCAGTCGGACACTATGGGCCTCCCAGGTGGAATTTCGTAGGGGAGTGGCCATGTTTCTGGGGCTTTATGAATTTTTGGGAGGAGGTAGAAAATCCTCGGTCGTGGTGATTCCTCTCCTCTTAGGTAGAATGCCTGTTTTTTTGTTAGGTGTTTTAGTTCAACCAGAGTTTGTAGGATTTGCCCTATTTCTAGTGCTGTTTGTTTGTACAGTGGTTCTTCCAAAGTCGTATAGTGTTCCTGATTATTTAATTGTCTGTGTGCTTCTGCAATGTATTGTTCTCTATCCATGATAACTATTGCACTCCCTTTGTCTGCTGGTTTTATGACTATATGTTTGTTTTCCTTTAAATGTTTTAAGGCTATGGTTTCCTCCTTTGTTATGTTGTGTGAGTCCCTGTATGGTCGGAGTTTTTGTAGAATTCTGTTGTCCTCTTGAATGATTTCCTGGATTTCTGGTGGCAGTTGGTTTTCCCCTGGTTCCCAGCTGGATTTAGGCAGGAAGGGAACCCTTTCTGTGTCGGTGTCTTTATCCTCAAAGAAGGCGGTCAGTTTAAGGCGACGGTGGTATTGTCGGATTTCGCTTTTCAGTCTGGTTTTCTGACCTTTCTTTGTCCCTACTGTGGGGACAAATGATAAGCCCTTATTGAGGAGGTTGATTTGTTCAGTTGTGGGGTGGAAGTTGTTGCTTAGATTTATAATATTTTTGTTGTTCTTGTCCCCCTCTTGTTCTGTGGCTTTGGGGCTTACCAGTTTAAATGTTGTGACCAGTGGTCTAGCATTTTTTGAGCTGTTGCAATGGTCCAGTGAATTCCATCTCTTTCTGTCTTGAAAAGGGCTTCTTCCAGTTTGGGGAGGTATGGCATGTTTTGCTCTATGTGATTGTTTATTGTGTCCAGGTTTTTCCTGAATCCTGGTTCCAGGTCTCTGGAGTAATTAATCAGTGGGATGTATATTTCTGCAGATGGGAAGGATCCCTTAGCTTCCCGTAGCATCTGTTGTAGTTGTTTGATAGCTGTTTCCTTTGCTTTTTGTGCCTTGTTATTGATTCCAAAGGATAGAATGATTTTCTCCACTCCTGTGTTCCGGGGGGTGTGTTGTAGGAGGTTTGCTGCGTTGTAAAATGATGCTCCTGGGTAGCTTTCTATCTGAAGATCTGGATTTTCAAAGGGGGGTATTCTTGATAAATTGGAGTCCCCTATGAAGAGCCAGCGTTTGTGGGTTTCCAGCTTCCAGTCTGTTAGCTTTCTTGTGGTCTTGTCATGTCGGTGTGGTCGGTATCTTGGTTGGGCTGGTGGTGGTGTGGGGGGGTAAAGGTCGGGGTCTGAGTCAGGGTTAGGGTTAGGATCAGGGTTGGGGTTAGGATCAGGGTTAATGTCAGGGTTATGATTAGGGTTAGGATCAGGGTCGGGGTTAGGATCAGGGTTAATGTCCGGGTTAGGGTTAGGATCGGGGTTAATGTCAGGGTTAGTATTTGGGTTAGGGTTAGGATCAGGGTTGGGGTTAGGATCAGGGTTAATGTCAGGGTTAGGATTAGGGTTGGGGATAAGGTTAGGGTTAGGGTTGGGGTCAGGGTTGGTGTTAAGGTCAGTATAAGCGTTAGTGTTAGGGCTGAGGTTAGGGTCAGAGTTAGAGTCCTGGGAGAGGTGTACTCTGGTGGTGCTGTTTGGGATACAGATTCCAGTTAGGGTGTTTCTCATGGTTCCCTCTGGTCTTCTCTGCTTTCTTCGGATCCTTTGCGGCATGGGGATCGGAGGAAAGTCATCTATTTCCGGATTATATGATCTGGCTCTCATGGGGCCAGATTTCTGGGTTGGATGTCTGCTTTCCCAGTGTCTCTTCACGGGTTCTGGATGGGATTCTGCCTGGGTTACGTATGTCTCTTCTGAGCCATTTACCTCTTCCCTGGTTAGTGTGTCGAGTATTTGGAATCTGTTTGGAGACGTGGGGATAGTGGATTCCTTGTTGCTAAGTGTAGCAGTAACCATAGCTTGTGTATGGTCCAACGTGTCCTTCTGTATTTTCCTCCCATAATTTTTCTTTGCCCAGTTAGAGGCAACCGCGAAAGCTTGTTCCCAGCGGGGAAGCTCCAGGTCCTCCAGTCGTCTGGACAGATGTGTGAGAGTTTCCTCGTAGTGCTCTTCGAGGATCTGCAATGTGGTGTGGAGCCAGTTTTTGGCATTGCTTACTAGCTTTAAACATGTGAGTTCGGTTGGGTTGGCCGGTCTTATGAGGTGCTTGAGTTCCTCTGTCTTCCGTCGTAGGCTGGCGGGTGCCTGGTTCTCCCCTCCGGAAACTGCTGTGTTTTTTAGGTGGTGGACTGTCTGGATCATTTTGTAGATGATCCTGGTTCCTAGTTGGAAGGTATCCTGTCTGTTTGATATGTTTGATGTGGTGTGGTTTGGTGTGTAGGCGGTGTGGGCGGCGGTGTGGAGAGTGACCGTACGGTAGCGTGCGTTGTCAACTCTGGGTTGACGCATACCATAACGATCCATACTTACCAGTAAAATGCCTAAAGCTTCGTTGGCACCGTTAGGTTTCCACTGTTAGGCAATTTTACCTCTGTAGAGTCTGTGGCTCCGTGGAAAGGCAATCTTGCTTTTCTCTGTGTCGCGACGTTTCGACCTGCCTGGGTCTTCTTCAGGCGTTGTTATGGGGCACTGTGTCCCTGCTGGCCTGTTTTTATCTTGTTTTCGAAGGGGCGGTAAGTGTAGTTCCTCCCAGGGGGGTGGTTTGTATACTTTTGTCTGTATTCCTTTTGTTTCTGTGTTAGTAGGTGCAGTTTCAGTGGGTGAATGGGTTTCTGCTTTCCTGCTGGGGATTATGCATGGGCCGTTAACCTCTCAATGGGCCATTAGGGTCTTTTGTTTTCCTTCCTGGTAGGACTGGTGTGTGGGCTGTGCAAGATTCAATTGGTTTCAGGTCTTCTTTTGTTTGTTGCCTGAGTGCTGGAACAGTGACTGTGAAGAGTTCCAGTCCCTGTAGGATCTGGCTAGTTAGGATAGGGGAACAAAGCTCTTTCTCCCAGATTTTCTCTAAGAAGGGACCATCTGGGACAAGGAGTGTTGCACTCTCCTTCCAACGACTGAAACCCTCCCAGTTTATTTTCTGATGTTCAGGCCTTGTGGAAAGGTTGTATGAAGTCTTTTGATCCACTCCGTTTCCTTTTTCTTTCTTTCCATCTCTGTCCAGTTGGGGTTGCTCTCCAGTCCTGTGGCCTCCAGCGCTTCCAGCCCGTGCTGTAGGAAGTGTGCCACCAGGTGAGTCCTCCTTTCCCGCTGGTTCCGGATGTTGTACCTGTGTTGTGCCAGTCGGGTTCGGATGGAGTTACCTGTTTCCCCCACATAGGTCACCCCGCACGTTTTGCACTGGATGCCATAGACAGCGTTATTGGTGTTTTCTGAGAGCGCCCTTTGCAACTGGAAGATTTCTTTGGTTTTGTTGTTTTGGATGGTTGTTTCTTGTTTGAAGTGTTTGGCTTTTGGTGTATTTGATCTGTTTTGTACCGGTTTTAGTTTGCTTTGGACTAAGTAATCCTGTAGGTTTTTGTTTTTTCTATATGCAGATATGATTTTGTGTTCCCTCAGTAGGTTTGTGTTTTCTAATATCGTGGTGAATGTAGACTTTAGTTTTTGGTTGGTGATTACGCTGAGTTGGGAGTATGTTGTGATGAGGGGTATTATTTTGCTGTCATCAGGTGTTTTTCTGTTTAGAAATGTTTGTGCCACATTTTTGAGGAAACTTCGTGTGTATCCTCTCTGGCGTAGAGCTTGGAAGAGTATGTGTTTGGCTTCCTCAAAGTCTTGCTGTTGTGTGCAGATTTTGTGGAAGCGTAGGAGTTGTGATTTTACCAGTCCTTTGAAAGTATGTTTTGGGTGGAAGCTGTCTTTGTGCAGTAAGCCGTGTGTGTCCGTGTCTTTGAAATATACCTTGATGTCCAGTTTGCCTGTGTTGTTGAAGGAGGAACCCTTGTATGTGGTGGTGTCTAGGCAGTCTATGTGGTTTTCATGCTTGGTGTATTTGAGTTTAATGGACCTGTGGTGTGTGTTGAGGGTGTTAATGAATTCTTGGAAGGCCTGTGGGCCGTGCGTCCAGGTTCCCCAGATGTCATCAAGGTACCTGAAGTAGTGTGTAGGTTTGTGTGTACATTTTGGGAGTACTGTGGCTTCCCAATGGGCCATATAGATGTCAGCATAGGCCGGAGCAAAGCGTTTCCCCATAGCAGTTCCTTTTATTTGTAAGTAGTATTGCTCTTCAAATTCAAAATCATTTTTGTTGAGGCTAATTTCCAATAGCTTCAGAATTTGTGTTTCTGGTCTGTTGCGGTCAGGGTATTTGAGAAAGCACTCCCGGACTGCTTTCAGTCCCTCCGTAGTTTCAATGTTGGTGTATAAACTGTCAATGTCAATGGTGAACAGGAAGGCTTCCTGTTGTATTGTAGCATTTTTGACTTTGGCTACAAAGTCATAGGTGTCTTTGATGTAACTTGGGTGGTGTTTAGAAATGGGGTTGAGGAAATGGTCTAGATATTCTGCTATTCTGTAGGATTCACTGTTGCAGTCGGACACTATGGGCCTCCCAGGTGGAATTTCGTAGGGGAGTGGCCATGTTTCTGGGGCTTTATGAATTTTTGGGAGGAGGTAGAAAATCCTCGGTCGTGGTGATTCCTCTCCTCTTAGGTAGAATGCCTGTTTTTTTGTTAGGTGTTTTAGTTCAACCAGAGTTTGTAGGATTTGCCCTATTTCTAGTGCTGTTTGTACAGTGGTTCTTCCAAAGTCGTATAGTGTTCCTGATTATTTAATTGTCTGTGTGCTTCTGCAATGTATTGTTCTCTATCCATGATAACTATTGCACTCCCTTTGTCTGCTGGTTTTATGACTATATGTTTGTTTTCCTTTAAATGTTTTAAGGCTATGGTTTCCTCCTTTGTTATGTTGTGTGAGTCCCTGTATGGTCGGAGTTTTTGTAGAATTCTGTTGTCCTCTTGAATGATTTCCTGGATTTCTGGTGGCAGTTGGTTTTCCCCTGGTTCCCAGCTGGATTTAGGCAGGAAGGGAACCCTTTCTGTGTCGGTGTCTTTATCCTCAAAGAAGGCGGTCAGTTTAAGGCGACGGTGGTATTGTCGGATTTCGCTTTTCAGTCTGGTTTTCTGACCTTTCTTTGTCCCTACTGTGGGGACAAATGATAAGCCCTTATTGAGGAGGTTGATTTGTTCAGTTGTGGGGTGGAAGTTGTTGCTTAGATTTATAATATTTTTGTTGTTCTTGTCCCCCTCTTGTTCTGTGGCTTTGGGGCTTACCAGTTTAAATGTTGTGACCAGTGGTCTAGCATTTTTTGAGCTGTTGAAATGGTCCAGTGAATTCCATCTCTTTCTGTCTTGAAAAGGGCTTCTTCCAGTTTGGGGAGGTATGGCATGTTTTGCTCTATGTGATTGTTTATTGTGTCCAGGTTTTTCCTGAATCCTGGTTCCAGGTCTCTGGAGTAATTAATCAGTGGGATGTATATTTCTGCAGATGGGAAGGATCCCTTAGCTTCCCGTAGCATCTGTTGTAGTTGTTTGATAGCTGTTTCCTTTGCTTTTTGTGCCTTGTTATTGATTCCAAAGGATAGAATGATTTTCTCCACTCCTGTGTTCCGGGGGGTGTGTTGTAGGAGGTTTGCTGCGTTGTAAAATGATGCTCCTGGGTAGCTTTCTATCTGAAGATCTGGATGTTCAAAGGGGGGTATTCTTGATAAATTGGAGTCCCCTATGAAGAGCCAGCGTTTGTGGGTTTCCAGCTTCCAGTCCGTTAGCTTTCTTGTGGTCTTGTCATGTCGGTGTGGTCGGTATCTTGGTTGGGCTGGTGGTGGTGTGGGGGGGGTAAAGGTCGGGGTCTGAGTCAGGGTTAGGGTTAGGATCAGGGTTGGGGTTAGGATCAGGGTTAATGTCAGGGTTATGATTAGGGTTAGGATCAGGGTCGGGGTTAGGATCAGGGTTAATGTCCGGGTTAGGGTTAGGATCAGGGTTAATGTCAGGGTTAGTATTTGGGTTAGGATCAGGGTTAATGTCAGGGTTAGTATTTGGGTTAGGGTTAGGATCAGGGTTGGGGTTAGGATCAGGGTTAATGTCAGGGTTAGGATTAGGGTTGGGGATAAGGTTAGGGTTAGGGTTGGGGTCAGGGTTGGTGTTAAGGTCAGTATAAGCGTTAGTGTTAGGGCTGAGGTTAGGGTCAGAGTTAGAGTCCTGGGAGAGGTGTACCCTGGTGGTGCTGTTTGGGATACAGATTCCAGTTAGGGTGTTTCTCATGGTTCCCTCTGGTCTTCTCTGCTTTCTTCGGATCCTTTGCGGCATGGGGATCGGAGGAAAGTCATCTATTTCCGGATTATATGATCTGGCTCTCATGGGGCCAGATTTCTGGGTTGGATGTCTGCTTTCCCAGTGTCTCTTCACGGGTTCTGGATGGGATTCTGCCTGGGTTACGTATGTCTCTTCTGAGCCATTTACCTCTTCCCTGGTTAGTGTGTCGAGTATTTGGAATCTGTTTGGAGACGTGGGGATAGTGGATTCCTTGTTGCTAAGTGTAGCAGTAACCATAGCTTGTGTATGGTCCAACGTGTCCTTCTGTATTTTCCTCCCATAATTTTTCTTTGCCCAGTTAGAGGCAACCGCGAAAGCTTGTTCCCAGCGGGGAAGCTCCAGGTCCTCCAGTCGTCTGGACAGATGTGTGAGAGTTTCCTCGTAGTGCTCTTCGAGGATCTGCAATGTGGTGTGGAGCCAGTTTTTGGCATTGCTTACTAGCTTTAAACATGTGAGTTCGGTTGGGTTGGCCGGTCTTATGAGGTGCTTGAGTTCCTCTGTCTTCCGTCGTAGGCTGGCGGGTGCCTGGTTCTCCCCTCCGGAAACTGCTGTGTTTTTTAGGTGGTGGACTGTCTGGATCATTTTGTAGATGATCCTGGTTCCTAGTTGGAAGGTATCCTGTCTGTTTGATATGTTTGATGTGGTGTGGTTTGGTGTGTAGGCGGTGTGGGCGGCGGTGTGGAGAGTGACCGTACGGTAGCGTGCGTTGTCAACTCTGGGTTGACGCATACCATAACGATCCATACTTACCAGTAAAATGCCTAAAGCTTCGTTGGCACCGTTAGGTTTCCACTGTTAGGCAATTTTACCTCTGTAGAGTCTGTGGCTCCGTGGAAAGGCAATCTTGCTTTTCTCTGTGTCGCGACGTTTCGACCTGCCTGGGTCTTCTTCAGGCGTTGTTATGGGGCACTGTGTCCCTGCTGGCCTGTTTTTATCTTGTTTTCGAAGGGGCGGTAAGTGTAGTTCCTCCCAGGGGGGTGGTTTGTATACTTTTGTCTGTATTCCTTTTGTTTCTGTGTTAGTAGGTGCAGTTTCAGTGGGTGAATGGGTTTCTGCTTTCCTGCTGGGAATTATGCATGGGCCGTTAACCTCTCAATGGGCCATTAGGGTCTTTTGTTTTCCTTCCTGGTAGGACTGGTGTGTGGGCTGTGCAAGATTCAATTGGTTTCAGGTCTTCTTTTGTTTGTTGCCTGAGTGCTGGAACAGTGACTGTGAAGAGTTCCAGTCCCTGTAGGATCTGGCTAGTTAGGATAGGGGAACAAAGCTCTTTCTCCCAGATTTTCTCTAAGAAGGGACCATCTGGGACAAGGAGTGTTGCACTCTCCTTCCAACGACTGAAACCCTCCCAGTTTATTTTCTGATGTTCAGGCCTTGTGGAAAGGTTGTATGAAGTCTTTTGATCCACTCCGTTTCCTTTTTCTTTCTTTCCATCTCTGTCCAGTTGGGGTTGCTCTCCAGTCCTGTGGCCTCCAGCGCTTCCAGCCCATGCTGTAGGAAGTGTGCCACCAGGTGAGTCCTCCTTTCCCGCTGGTTCCGGATGTTGTACCTGTGTTGTGCCAGTCGGGTTCGGATGGAGTTACCTGTTTCCCCCACATAGGTCACCCCGCACGTTTTGCACTGGATGCCATAGACAGCGTTATTGGTGTTTTCTGAGAGCGCCCTTTGCAACTGGAAGATTTCTTTGGTTTTGTTGTTTTGGATGGTTGTTTCTTGTTTGAAGTGTTTGGCTTTTGGTGTATTTGATCTGTTTTGTACCGGTTTTAGTTTGCTTTGGACTAAGTAATCCTGTAGGTTTTTGTTTTTTCTATATGCAGATATGATTTTGTGTTCCCTCAGTAGGTTTGTGTTTTCTAATATCGTGGTGAATGTAGACTTTAGTTTTTGGTTGGTGATTACGCTGAGTTGGGAGTATGTTGTGATGAAGGGTATTATTTTGCTGTCATCAGGTGTTTTTCTGTTTAGAAATGTTTGTGCCACATTTTTGAGGAAACTTCGTGTGTATCCTCTCTGGCGTAGAGCTTGGAAGAGTATGTGTTTGGCTTCCTCAAAGTCTTGCTGTTGTGTGCAGATTTTGTGGAAGCGTAGGAGTTGTGATTTTACCAGTCCTTTGAAAGTATGTTTTGGGTGGAAGCTGTCTTTGTGCAGTAAGCCGTGTGTGTCCGTGTCTTTGAAATATACCTTGATGTCCAGTTTGCCTGTGTTGTTGAAGGAGGAACCCTTGTATGTGGTGGTGTCTAGGCAGTCTATGTGGTTTTCATGCTTGGTGTATTTGAGTTTAATGGACCTGTGGTGTGTGTTGAGGGTGTTAATGAATTCTTGGAAGGCCTGTGGGCCGTGCGTCCAGGTTCCCCAGATGTCATCAAGGTACCTGAAGTAGTGTGTAGGTTTGTGTGTACATTTTGGGAATACTGTGGCTTCCCAATGGGCCATATAGATGTCAGCATAGGCCGGAGCAAAGCGTTTCCCCATAGCAGTTCCTTTTATTTGTAAGTAGTATTGCTCTTCAAATTCAAAATCATTTTTGTTGAGGCTAATTTCCAATAGCTTCAGAATTTGTGTTTCTGGTCTGTTGCGGTCAGGGTATTTGAGAAAGCACTCCCGGACTGCTTTCAGTCCCTCCGTAGTTTCAATGTTGGTGTATAAACTGTCAATGTCAATGGTGAACAGGAAGGCTTCCTGTTGTATTGTAGCATTTTTGACTTTGGCTACAAAGTCATAGGTGTCTTTGATGTAACTTGGGTGGTGTTTAGAAATGGGGTTGAGGAAATGGTCTAGATATTCTGCTATTCTGTAGGATTCACTGTTGCAGTCGGACACTATGGGCCTCCCAGGTGGAATTTCGTAGGGGAGTGGCCATGTTTCTGGGGCTTTATGAATTTTTGGGAGGAGGTAGAAAATCCTCGGTCGTGGTGATTCCTCTCCTCTTAGGTAGAATGCCTGTTTTTTTGTTAGGTGTTTTAGTTCAACCAGAGTTTGTAGGATTTGCCCTATTTCTAGTGCTGTTTGTTTGTACAGTGGTTCTTCCAAAGTCGTATAGTGTTCCTGATTATTTAATTGTCTGTGTGCTTCTGCAATGTATTGTTCTCTATCCATGATAACTATTGCACTCCCTTTGTCTGCTGGTTTTATGACTATATGTTTGTTTTCCTTTAAATGTTTTAAGGCTATGGTTTCCTCCTTTGTTATGTTGTGTGAGTCCCTGTATGGTCGGAGTTTTTGTAGAATTCTGTTGTCCTCTTGAATGATTTCCTGGATTTCTGGTGGCAGTTGGTTTTCCCCTGGTTCCCAGCTGGATTTAGGCAGGAAGGGAACCCTTTCTGTGTCGGTGTCTTTATCCTCAAAGAAGGCGGTCAGTTTAAGGCGACGGTGGTATTGTCGGATTTCGCTTTTCAGTCTGGTTTTCTGACCTTTCTTTGTCCCTACTGTGGGGACAAATGATAAGCCCTTATTGAGGAGGTTGATTTGTTCAGTTGTGGGGTGGAAGTTGTTGCTTAGATTTATAATATTTTTGTTGTTCTTGTCCCCCTCTTGTTCTGTGGCTTTGGGGCTTACCAGTTTAAATGTTGTGACCAGTGGTCTAGCATTTTTTGAGCTGTTGCAATGGTCCAGTGAATTCCATCTCTTTCTGTCTTGAAAAGGGCTTCTTCCAGTTTGGGGAGGTATGAAATGTTTTGCTCTATGTGATTGTTTATTGTGTCCAGGTTTTTCCTGAATCCTGGTTCCAGGTCTCTGGAGTAATTAATCAGTGGGATGTATATTTCTGCAGATGGGAAGGATCCCTTAGCTTCCCGTAGCATCTGTTGTAGTTGTTTGATAGCTGTTTCCTTTGCTTTTTGTGCCTTGTTATTGATTCCAAAGGATAGAATGATTTTCTCCACTCCTGTGTTCCGGGGGGTGTGTTGTAGGAGGTTTGCTGCGTTGTAAAATGATGCTCCTGGGTAGCTTTCTATCTGAAGATCTGGATTTTCAAAGGGGGGTATTCTTGATAAATTGGAGTCCCCTATGAAGAGCCAGCGTTTGTGGGTTTCCAGCTTCCAGTCCGTTAGCTTTCTTGTGGTCTTGTCATGTCGGTGTGGTCGGTATCTTGGTTGGGCTGGTGGTGGTGTGGGGGGGTAAAGGTCGGGGTCTGAGTCAGGGTTAGGGTTAGGATCAGGGTTGGGGTTAGGATCAGGGTTAATGTCAGGGTTATGATTAGGGTTAGGATCAGGGTCGGGGTTAGGATCAGGGTTAATGTCCGGGTTAGGGTTAGGATCAGGGTTAATGTCAGGGTTAGTATTTGGGTTAGGGTTTAGTATCAGGGTTGGGGTTAGGATCAGGGTTAATGTCAGGGTTAGGATTAGGGTTGGGGATAAGGTTAGGGTTAGGGTTGGGGTCAGGGTTGGTGTTAAGGTCAGTATAAGCGTTAGTGTTAGGGCTGAGGTTAGGGTCAGAGTTAGAGTCCTGGGAGAGGTGTACCCTGGTGGTGCTGTTTGGGATACAGATTCCAGTTAGGGTGTTTCTCAGGGTTAGGGCTAGGGCTAGGGCTAGGGCTAGGGCTAGGGTTGGGTTAGGGTTGGGTTAGGGTTAGGGTTAGGGTTAGGATAGGGGAACAAAGCTCTTTCTCCCAGATTTTCTCTAAGAAGGGACCATCTGGGACAAGGAGTGTTGCACTCTCCTTCCAACGACTGAAACCCTCCCAGTTTATTTTCTGATGTTCAGGCCTTGTGGAAAGATTGTATGAAGTCTTTTGATCCACTCCGTTTCCTTTTTCTTTCTTTCCATCTCTGTCCAGTTGGGGTTGCTCTCCAGTCCTGTGGCCTCCAGCGCTTCCAGCCCGTGCTGTAGGGTTAGGGTTAGGGTTAGGGTTAGGGTTAGGGTAGGGGAACAAAGCTCTTTCTCCCAGATTTTCCCTAAGAAGGGACCATCTGGGACAAGGAGTGTTGCACTCTCCTTCCAACGACTGAAACCCTCCCAGTTTATTTTCTGATGTTCAGGCCTTGTGGAAAGGTAGTATGAAGTCTTTTGATCCACTCTGCTTCCTTTTTCTTTCTTTCCATCTCTGTCCAGTTGGGGTTGCTCTCCAGTCCTGTGGCCTCCAGTGCTTCCAGCCCGTGCTGTAGGAAGTGTGCCACCAGGTGAGTCCTCCTTTCCCGCTGGTTCCGGATGTTGTACCTGTGTTGTGCCAGTCGGGTTCGGATGGAGTTACCTGTTTCCCCCACATAGGTCACCCCACACGTTTTGCACTGGATGCCATAGACAGCGTTACTGGTGTTTTCTGAGAGCGCCCTTTGCAACTGGAAGATTTCTTTGGTTTTGTTGTTTTGGATGGTAGTTTTTTGTTTGAAGTGTTTGGCTTTTGGTGTATTTGATCTGTTTTGTATCGGTTTTAGTTTGCTTTGGACTAAGTAATCCTGTAGGTTTTTGTTTTTTCTATATGCAGATATGATTTTGTGTTCCCTCAGGAGGTTTGTGTTTTCTAATATCGTGGTGAATGTAGACTTTAGTTTTTGGTTGGTTATTACGCTGAGTTGAGAATATGTTGTGATGAGGGGTATTATTTTGCTGTCATCAGGTGTTTTTCTGTTTAGAAATGTTTGTGCCACATTTTTGAGGAAACTTCGTGTGTATCCTCTCAGGCGTAGAGCTTGGAAGAGTATGTGTTTGGCTTCCTCAAAGTCTTGTTGTTGTGTGCAGATTTTGTGGAAGCGTAGGAGTTGTGATTTTACCAGTCCTTTGAAAGTATGTTTTGGGTGGAAGCTGTCTTTGTGCAGTAAGCCGTGTGTGTCCGTGTCTTTGAAATATACCTTGATGTCCAGTTTGCCTGTGTTGTTGAAGGAGGAACCCTTGTATGTGGTGGTGTCTAGGAAGTCTATGTGGTTTTCATGCTTGGTGTATTTGAGTTTAATGGACCTGTGGTGTGTGTTGAGGGTGTTAATGAATTCTTGGAAGGCCTGTGGGCCGTGCGTCCAGGTTCCCCAGATGTCATCAAGGTACCTGAAGTAGTGTGTAGGTTTGTGTGTACATTTTGGGAATACTGTGGCTTCCCAATGGGCCATATAGATGTCGGCATAGGCCGGAGCAAAGCGTTTCCCCATAGCAGTTCCTTTTATTTGTAAGTAGTATTGCTCTTCAAATTCAAAATCATTTTTGTTGAGGCTAATTTCCAATAGCTTCAGAATTTGTGTTTCTGGTCTGTTGCGGTCAGGGTATTTGAGAAAGCACTCCCGGACTGCTTTCAGTCCCTCCGTAGTTTCAATGTTGGTGTATAAACTGTCAATGTCAATGGTGAACAGGAAGGCTTCCTGTTGTATTGTAGCATTTTTGACTTTGGCTACAAAGTCATAGGTGTCTTTGATGTAACTTGGGTGGTGTTTAGAAATGGGGTTGAGGAAATGGTCTAGATATTCTGCTATTCTGTAGGATTCACTGTTGCAGTCGGACACTATGGGCCTCCCAGGTGGAATTTCGTAGGGGAGTGGCCATGTTTCTGGGGCTTTATGAATTTTTGGGAGGAGGTAGAAAATCCTCGGTCGTGGTGATTCCTCTCCTCTTAGGTAGAATGCCTGTTTTTTTGTTAGGTGTTTTAGTTCAACCAGAGTTTGTAGGATTTGCCCTATTTCTAGTGCTGTTTGTTTGTACAGTGGTTCTTCCAAAGTCGTATAGTGTTCCTGATTATTTAATTGTCTGTGTGCTTCTGCAATGTATTGTTCTCTATCCATGATAACTATTGCACTCCCTTTGTCTGCTGGTTTTATGACTATATGTTTGTTTTCCTTTAAATGTTTTAAGGCTATGGTTTCCTCCTTTGTTATGTTGTGTGAGTCCCTGTATGGTCGGAGTTTTTGTAGAATTCTGTTGTCCTCTTGAATGATTTCCTGGATTTCTGGTGGCAGTTGGTTTTCCCCTGGTTCCCAGCTGGATTTAGGCAGGAAGGGAACCCTTTCTGTGTCGGTGTCTTTATCCTCAAAGAAGGCGGTCAGTTTAAGGCGACGGTGGTATTGTCGGATTTCGCTTTTCAGTCTGGTTTTCTGACCTTTCTTTGTCCCTACTGTGGGGACAAATGATAAGCCCTTATTGAGGAGGTTGATTTGTTCAGTTGTGGGGTGGAAGTTGTTGCTTAGATTTATAATATTTTTGTTGTTCTTGTCCCCCTCTTGTTCTGTGGCTTTGGGGCTTACCAGTTTAAATGTTGTGACCAGTGGTCTAGCATTTTTTGAGCTGTTGCAATGGTCCAGTGAATTCCATCTCTTTCTGTCTTGAAAAGGGCTTCTTCCAGTTTGGGGAGGTATGGCATGTTTTGCTCTATGTGATTGTTTATTGTGTCCAGGTTTTTCCTGAATCCTGGTTCCAGGTCTCTGGAGTAATTAATCAGTGGGATGTATATTTCTGCAGATGGGAAGGATCCCTTAGCTTCCCGTAGCATCTGTTGTAGTTGTTTGATAGCTGTTTCCTTTGCTTTTTGTGCCTTGTTATTGATTCCAAAGGATAGAATGATTTTCTCCACTCCTGTGTTCCGGGGGGTGTGTTGTAGGAGGTTTGCTGCGTTGTAAAATGATGCTCCTGGGTAGCTTTCTATCTGAAGATCTGGATGTTCAAAGGGGGGTATTCTTGATAAATTGGAGTCCCCTATGAAGAGCCAGCGTTTGTGGGTTTCCAGCTTCCAGTCTGTTAGCTTTCTTGTGGTCTTGTCATGTCGGTGTGGTCGGTATCTTGGTTGGGCTGGTGGTGGTGTGGGGGGGTAAAGGTCGGGGTCTGAGTCAGGGTTAGGGTTAGGATCAGGGTTGGGGTTAGGATCAGGGTTAATGTCAGGGTTATGATTAGGGTTAGGATCAGGGTCGGGGTTAGGATCAGGGTTAATGTCCGGGTTAGGGTTAGGATCAGGGTTAATGTCAGGGTTAGTATTTGGGTTAGGGTTAGGATCAGGGTTGGGGTTAGGATCAGGGTTAATGTCAGGGTTAGGATTAGGGTTGGGGATAAGGTTAGGGTTAGGGTTGGGGTCAGGGTTGGTGTTAAGGTCAGTATAAGCGTTAGTGTTAGGGCTGAGGTTAGGGTCAGAGTTAGAGTCCTGGGAGAGGTGTACCCTGGTGGTGCTGTTTGGGATACAGATTCCAGTTAGGGTGTTTCTCATGGTTCCCTCTGGTCTTCTCTGCTTTCTTCGGATCCTTTGTGGCATGGGGATCGGAGGAAAGTCATCTATTTCCGGATTATATGATCTGGCTCTCATGGGGCCAGATTTCTGGGTTGGATGTCTGCTTTCCCAGTGTCTCTTCACGGGTTCTGGATGGGATTCTGCCTGGGTTACGTATGTCTCTTCTGAGCCATTTACCTCTTCCCTGGTTAGTGTGTCGAGTATTTGGAATCTGTTTGGAGACGTGGGGATAGTGGATTCCTTGTTGCTAAGTGTAGCAGTAACCATAGCTTGTGTATGGTCCAACGTGTCCTTCTGTATTTTCCTCCCATAATTTTTCTTTGCCCAGTTAGAGGCAACCGCGAAAGCTTGTTCCCAGCGGGGAAGCTCCAGGTCCTCCAGTCGTCTGGACAGATGTGTGAGAGTTTCCTCGTAGTGCTCTTCGAGGATCTGCAATGTGGTGTGGAGCCAGTTTTTGGCATTGCTTACTAGCTTTAAACATGTGAGTTCGGTTGGGTTGGCCGGTCTTATGAGGTGCTTGAGTTCCTCTGTCTTCCGTCGTAGGCTGGCGGGTGCCTGGTTCTCCCCTCCGGAAACTGCTGTGTTTTTTAGGTGGTGGACTGTCTGGATCATTTTGTAGATGATCCTGGTTCCTAGTTGGAAGGTATCCTGTCTGTTTGATATGTTTGATGTGGTGTGGTTTGGTGTGTAGGCGGTGTGGGCGGCGGTGTGGAGAGTGACCGTACGGTAGCGTGCGTTGTCAACTCTGGGTTGACGCATACCATAACGATCCATACTTACCAGTAAAATGCCTAAAGCTTCGTTGGCACCGTTAGGTTTCCACTGTTAGGCAATTTTACCTCTGTAGAGTCTGTGGCTCCGTGGAAAGGCAATCTTGCTTTTCTCTGTGTCGCGACGTTTCGACCTGCCTGGGTCTTCTTCAGGCGTTGTTATGGGGCACTGTGTCCCTGCTGGCCTGTTTTTATCTTGTTTTCGAAGGGGCGGTAAGTGTAGTTCCTCCCAGGGGGGTGGTTTGTATACTTTTGTCTGTATTCCTTTTGTTTCTGTGTTAGTAGGTGCAGTTTCAGTGGGTGAATGGGTTTCTGCTTTCCTGCTGGGGATTATGCATGGGCCGTTAACCTCTCAATGGGCCATTAGGGTCTTTTGTTTTCCTTCCTGGTAGGACTGGTGTGTGGGCTGTGCAAGATTCAATTGGTTTCAGGTCTTCTTTTGTTTGTTGCCTGAGTGCTGGAACAGTGACTGTGAAGAGTTCCAGTCCCTGTAGGATCTGGCTAGTTAGGATAGGGGAACAAAGCTCTTTCTCCCAGATTTTCTCTAAGAAGGGACCATCTGGGACAAGGAGTGTTGCACTCTCCTTCCAACGACTGAAACCCTCCCAGTTTATTTTCTGATGTTCAGGCCTTGTGGAAAGGTTGTATGAAGTCTTTTGATCCACTCCGTTTCCTTTTTCTTTCTTTCCATCTCTGTCCAGTTGGGGTTGCTCTCCAGTCCTGTGGCCTCCAGCGCTTCCAGCCCGTGCTGTAGGAAGTGTGCCACCAGGTGAGTCCTCCTTTCCCGCTGGTTCCGGATGTTGTACCTGTGTTGTGCCAGTCGGGTTCGGATGGAGTTACCTGTTTCCCCCACATAGGTCACCCCGCACGTTTTGCACTGGATGCCATAGACAGCGTTATTGGTGTTTTCTGAGAGCGCCCTTTGCAACTGGAAGATTTCTTTGGTTTTGTTGTTTTGGATGGTTGTTTTTTGTTTGAAGTGTTTGGCTTTTGGTGTATTTGATCTGTTTTGTACCGGTTTTAGTTTGCTTTGGACTAAGTAATCCTGTAGGTTTTTGTTTTTTCTATATGCAGATATGATTTTGTGTTCCCTCAGTAGGTTTGTGTTTTCTAATATCGTGGTGAATGTAGACTTTAGTTTTTGGTTGGTAATTACGCTGAGTTGGGAGTATGTTGTGATGAGGGGTATTATTTTGCTGTCATCAGGTGTTTTTCTGTTTAGAAATGTTTGTGCCACATTTTTGAGGAAACTTCGTGTGTATCCTCTCTGGCGTAGAGCTTGGAAGAGTATGTGTTTGGCTTCCTCAAAGTCTTGCTGTTGTGTGCAGATTTTGTGGAAGCGTAGGAGTTGTGATTTTACCAGTCCTTTGAAAGTATGTTTTGGGTGGAAGCTGTCTTTGTGCAGTAAGCCGTGTGTGTCCGTGTCTTTGAAATATACCTTGATGTCCAGTTTGCCTGTGTTGTTGAAGGAGGAACCCTTGTATGTGGTGTTGTCTAGGAAGTCTATGTGGTTTTCATGCTTGGTGTATTTGAGTTTAATGGACCTGTGGTGTGTGTTGAGGGTGTTAATGAATTCTTGGAAGGCCTGTGGGCCGTGCGTCCAGGTTCCCCAGATGTCATCAAGGTACCTGAAGTAGTGTGTAGGTTTGTGTGTACATTTTGGGAATACTGTGGCTTCCCAATGGGCCATATAGATGTCGGCATAGGCCGGAGCAAAGCGTTTCCCCATAGCAGTTCCTTTTATTTGTAAGTAGTATTGCTCTTCAAATTCAAAATCATTTTTGTTGAGGCTAATTTCCAATAGCTTCAGAATTTGTGTTTCTGGTCTGTTGCGGTCAGGGTATTTGAGAAAGCACTCCCGGACTGCTTTCAGTCCCTCCGTAGTTTCAATGTTGGTGTATAAACTGTCAATGTCAATGGTGAACAGGAAGGCTTCCTGTTGTATTGTAGCATTTTTGACTTTGGCTACAAAGTCATAGGTGTCTTTGATGTAACTTGGGTGGTGTTTAGAAATGGGGTTGAGGAAATGGTCTAGATATTCTGCTATTCTGTAGGATTCACTGTTGCAGTCGGACACTATGGGCCTCCCAGGTGGAATTTCGTAGGGGAGTGGCCATGTTTCTGGGGCTTTATGAATTTTTGGGAGGAGGTAGAAAATCCTCGGTCGTGGTGATTCCTCTCCTCTTAGGTAGAATGCCTGTTTTTTTGTTAGGTGTTTTAGTTCAACCAGAGTTTGTAGGATTTGCCCTATTTCTAGTGCTGTTTGTTTGTACAGTGGTTCTTCCAAAGTCGTATAGTGTTCCTGATTATTTAATTGTCTGTGTGCTTCTGCAATGTATTGTTCTCTATCCATGATAACTATTGCACTCCCTTTGTCTGCTGGTTTTATGACTATATGTTTATTTTCCTTTAAATGTTTTAAGGCTATGGTTTCCTCCTTTGTTATGTTGTGTGAGTCCCTGTATGGTCGGAGTTTTTGTAGAATTCTGTTGTCCTCTTGAATGATTTCCTGGATTTCTGGTGGCAGTTGGTTTTCCCCTGGTTCCCAGCTGGATTTAGGCAGGAAGGGAACCCTTTCTGTGTCGGTGTCTTTATCCTCAAAGAAGGCGGTCAGTTTAAGGCGACGGTGGTATTGTCGGATTTCGCTTTTCAGTCTGGTTTTCTGACCTTTCTTTGTCCCTACTGTGGGGACAAATGATAAGCCCTTATTGAGGAGGTTGATTTGTTCAGTTGTGGGGTGGAAGTTGTTGCTTAGATTTATAATATTTTTGTTGTTCTTGTCCCCCTCTTGTTCTGTGGCTTTGGGGCTTACCAGTTTAAATGTTGTGACCAGTGGTCTAGCATTTTTTGAGCTGTTGCAATGGTCCAGTGAATTCCATCTCTTTCTGTCTTGAAAAGGGCTTCTTCCAGTTTGGGGAGGTATGGCATGTTTTGCTCTATGTGATTGTTTATTGTGTCCAGGTTTTTCCTGAATCCTGGTTCCAGGTCTCTGGAGTAATTAATCAGTGGGATGTATATTTCTGCAGATGGGAAGGATCCCTTAGCTTCCCGTAGCATCTGTTGTAGTTGTTTGATAGCTGTTTCCTTTGCTTTTTGTGCCTTGTTATTGATTCCAAAGGATAGAATGATTTTCTCCACTCCTGTGTTCCGGGGGGTGTGTTGTAGGAGGTTTGCTGCGTTGTAAAATGATGCTCCTGGGTAGCTTTCTATCTGAAGATCTGGATTTTCAAAGGGGGGTATTCTTGATAAATTGGAGTCCCCTATGAAGAGCCAGCGTTTGTGGGTTTCCAGCTTCCAGTCTGTTAGCTTTCTTGTGGTCTTGTCATGTCGGTGTGGTCGGTATCTTGGTTGGGCTGGTGGTGGTGTGGGGGGGTAAAGGTCGGGGTCTGAGTCACGGTTAGGGTTAGGATCAGGGTTGGGGTTAGGATCAGGGTTAATGTCAGGGTTAGGATTAGGGTTGGGGATAAGGTTAGGGTTAGGGTTGGGGTCAGGGTTGGTGTTAAGGTCAGTATAAGCGTTAGTGTTAGGGCTGAGGTTAGGGTCAGAGTTAGAGTCCTGGGAGAGGTGTACCCTGGTGGTGCTGTTTGGGATACAGATTCCAGTTAGGGTGTTTCTCATGGTTCCCTCTGGTCTTCTCTGCTTTCTTCGGATCCTTTGTGGCATGGGGATCGGAGGAAAGTCATCTATTTCCGGATTATATGATCTGGCTCTCATGGGGCCAGATTTCTGGGTTGGATGTCTGCTTTCCCAGTGTCTCTTCACGGGTTCTGGATGGGATTCTGCCTGGGTTACGTATGTCTCTTCTGAGCCATTTACCTCTTCCCTGGTTAGTGTGTCGAGTATTTGGAATCTGTTTGGAGACGTGGGGATAGTGGATTCCTTGTTGCTAAGTGTAGCAGTAACCATAGCTTGTGTATGGTCCAACGTGTCCTTCTGTATTTTCCTCCCATAATTTTTCTTTGCCCAGTTAGAGGCAACCGCGAAAGCTTGTTCCCAGCGGGGAAGCTCCAGGTCCTCCAGTCGTCTGGACAGATGTGTGAGAGTTTCCTCGTAGTGCTCTTCGAGGATCTGCAATGTGGTGTGGAGCCAGTTTTTGGCATTGCTTACTAGCTTTAAACATGTGAGTTCGGTTGGGTTGGCCGGTCTTATGAGGTGCTTGAGTTCCTCTGTCTTCCGTCGTAGGCTGGCGGGTGCCTGGTTCTCCCCTCCGGAAACTGCTGTGTTTTTTAGGTGGTGGACTGTCTGGATCATTTTGTAGATGATCCTGGTTCCTAGTTGGAAGGTATCCTGTCTGTTTGATATGTTTGATGTGGTGTGGTTTGGTGTGTAGGCGGTGTGGGCGGCGGTGTGGAGAGTGACCGTACGGTAGCGTGCGTTGTCAACTCTGGGTTGACGCATACCATAACGATCCATACTTACCAGTAAAATGCCTAAAGCTTCGTTGGCACCGTTAGGTTTCCACTGTTAGGCAATTTTACCTCTGTAGAGTCTGTGGCTCCGTGGAAAGGCAATCTTGCTTTTCTCTGTGTCGCGACGTTTCGACCTGCCTGGGTCTTCTTCAGGCGTTGTTATGGGGCACTGTGTCCCTGCTGGCCTGTTTTTATCTTGTTTTCGAAGGGGCGGTAAGTGTAGTTCCTCCCAGGGGGGTGGTTTGTATACTTTTGTCTGTATTCCTTTTGTTTCTGTGTTAGTAGGTGCAGTTTCAGTGGGTGAATGGGTTTCTGCTTTCCTGCTGGGGATTATGCATGGGCCGTTAACCTCTCAATGGGCCATTAGGGTCTTTTGTTTTCCTTCCTGGTAGGACTGGTGTGTGGGCTGTGCAAGATTCAATTGGTTTCAGGTCTTCTTTTGTTTGTTGCCTGAGTGCTGGAACAGTGACTGTGAAGAGTTCCAGTCCCTGTAGGATCTGGCTAGTTAGGATAGGGGAACAAAGCTCTTTCTCCCAGATTTTCTCTAAGAAGGGACCATCTGGGACAAGGAGTGTTGCACTCTCCTTCCAACGACTGAAACCCTCCCAGTTTATTTTCTGATGTTCAGGCCTTGTGGAAAGGTTGTATGAAGTCTTTTGATCCACTCCGTTTCCTTTTTCTTTCTTTCCATCTCTGTCCAGTTGGGGTTGCTCTCCAGTCCTGTGGCCTCCAGCGCTTCCAGCCCGTGCTGTAGGAAGTGTGCCACCAGGTGAGTCCTCCTTTCCCGCTGGTTCCGGATGTTGAACCTGTGTTGTGCCAGTCGGGTTCGGATGGAGTTACCTGTTTCCCCCACATAGGTCACCCCGCACGTTTTGCACTGGATGCCATAGACAGCGTTATTGGTGTTTTCTGAGAGCGCCCTTTGCAACTGGAAGATTTCTTTGGTTTTGTTGTTTTGGATGGTTGTTTTTTGTTTGAAGTGTTTGGCTTTTGGTGTATTTGATCTGTTTTGTACCGGTTTTAGTTTGCTTTGGACTAAGTAATCCTGTAGGTTTTTGTTTTTTCTATATGCAGATATGATTTTGTGTTCCCTCAGTAGGTTTGTGTTTTCTAATATCGTGGTGAATGTAGACTTTAGTTTTTGGTTGGTAATTACGCTGAGTTGGGAGTATGTTGTGATGAGGGGTATTATTTTGCTGTCATCAGGTGTTTTTCTGTTTAGAAATGTTTGTGCCACATTTTTGAGGAAACTTCGTGTGTATCCTCTCTGGCGTAGAGCTTGGAAGAGTATGTGTTTGGCTTCCTCAAAGTCTTGCTGTTGTGTGCAGATTTTGTGGAAGCGTAGGAGTTGTGATTTTACCAGTCCTTTGAAAGTATGTTTTGGGTGGAAGCTGTCTTTGTGCAGTAAGCCGTGTGTGTCCGTGTCTTTGAAATATACCTTGATGTCCAGTTTGCCTGTGTTGTTGAAGGAGGAACCCTTGTATGTGGTGGTGTCTAGGAAGTCTATGTGGTTTTCATGCTTGGTGTATTTGAGTTTAATGGACCTGTGGTGTGTGTTGAGGGTGTTAATGAATTCTTGGAAGGCCTGTGGGCCGTGCGTCCAGGTTCCCCAGATGTCATCAAGGTACCTGAAGTAGTGTGTAGGTTTGTGTGTACATTTTGGGAATACTGTGGCTTCCCAATGGGCCATATAGATGTCGGCATAGGCCGGAGCAAAGCGTTTCCCCATAGCAGTTCCTTTTATTTGTAAGTAGTATTGCTCTTCAAATTCAAAATCATTTTTGTTGAGGCTAATTTCCAATAGCTTCAGAATTTGTGTTTCTGGTCTGTTGCGGTCAGGGTATTTGAGAAAGCACTCCCGGACTGCTTTCAGTCCCTCCGTAGTTTCAATGTTGGTGTATAAACTGTCAATGTCGATGGTGAACAGGAAGGCTTCCTGTTGTATTGTAGCATTTTTGACTTTGGCTACAAAGTCATAGGTGTCTTTGATGTAACTTGGGTGGTGTTTAGAAATGGGGTTGAGGAAATGGTCTAGATATTCTGCTATTCTGTAGGATTCACTGTTGCAGTCGGACACTATGGGCCTCCCAGGTGGAATTTCGTAGGGGAGTGGCCATGTTTCTGGGGCTTTATGAATTTTTGGGAGGAGGTAGAAAATCCTCGGTCGTGGTGATTCCTCTCCTCTTAGGTAGAATGCCTGTTTTTTTGTTAGGTGTTTTAGTTCAACCAGAGTTTGTAGGATTTGCCCTATTTCTAGTGCTGTTTGTTTGTACAGTGGTTCTTCCAAAGTCGTATAGTGTTCCTGATTATTTAATTGTCTGTGTGCTTCTGCAATGTATTGTTCTCTATCCATGATAACTATTGCACTCCCTTTGTCTGCTGGTTTTATGACTATATGTTTGTTTTCCTTTAAATGTTTTAAGGCTATGGTTTCCTCCTTTGTTATGTTGTGTGAGTCCCTGTATGGTCGGAGTTTTTGTAGAATTCTGTTGTCCTCTTGAATGATTTCCTGGATTTCTGGTGGCAGTTGGTTTTCCCCTGGTTCCCAGCTGGATTTAGGCAGGAAGGGAACCCTTTCTGTGTCGGTGTCTTTATCCTCAAAGAAGGCGGTCAGTTTAAGGCGACGGTGGTATTGTCGGATTTCGCTTTTCAGTCTGGTTTTCTGACCTTTCTTTGTCCCTACTGTGGGGACAAATGATAAGCCCTTATTGAGGAGGTTGATTTGTTCAGTTGTGGGGTGGAAGTTGTTGCTTAGATTTATAATATTTTTGTTGTTCTTGTCCCCCTCTTGTTCTGTGGCTTTGGGGCTTACCAGTTTAAATGTTGTGACCAGTGGTCTAGCATTTTTTGAGCTGTTGCAATGGTCCAGTGAATTCCATCTCTTTCTGTCTTGAAAAGGGCTTCTTCCAGTTTGGGGAGGTATGGCATGTTTTGCTCTATGTGATTGTTTATTGTGTCCAGGTTTTTCCTGAATCCTGGTTCCAGGTCTCTGGAGTAATTAATCAGTGGGATGTATATTTCTGCAGATGGGAAGGATCCCTTAGCTTCCCGTAGCATCTGTTGTAGTTGTTTGATAGCTGTTTCCTTTGCTTTTTGTGCCTTGTTATTGATTCCAAAGGATAGAATGATTTTCTCCACTCCTGTGTTCCGGGGGGTGTGTTGTAGGAGGTTTGCTGCGTTGTAAAATGATGCTCCTGGGTAGCTTTCTATCTGAAGATCTGGATTTTCAAAGGGGGGTATTCTTGATAAATTGGAGTCCCCTATGAAGAGCCAGCGTTTGTGGGTTTCCAGCTTCCAGTCTGTTAGCTTTCTTGTGGTCTTGTCATGTCGGTGTGGTCGGTATCTTGGTTGGGCTGGTGGTGGTGTGGGGGGGTAAAGGTCGGGGTCTGAGTCACGGTTAGGGTTAGGATCAGGGTTGGGGTTAGGATCAGGGTTAATGTCAGGGTTAGGATTAGGGTTGGGGATAAGGTTAGGGTTAGGGTTGGGGTCAGGGTTGGTGTTAAGGTCAGTATAAGCGTTAGTGTTAGGGCTGAGGTTAGGGTCAGAGTTAGAGTCCTGGGAGAGGTGTACCCTGGTGGTGCTGTTTGGGATACAGATTCCAGTTAGGGTGTTTCTCATGGTTCCCTCTGGTCTTCTCTGCTTTCTTCGGATCCTTTGTGGCATGGGGATCGGAGGAAAGTCATCTATTTCCGGATTATATGATCTGGCTCTCATGGGGCCAGATTTCTGGGTTGGATGTCTGCTTTCCCAGTGTCTCTTCACGGGTTCTGGATGGGATTCTGCCTGGGTTACGTATGTCTCTTCTGAGCCATTTACCTCTTCCCTGGTTAGTGTGTCGAGTATTTGGAATCTGTTTGGAGACGTGGGGATAGTGGATTCCTTGTTGCTAAGTGTAGCAGTAACCATAGCTTGTGTATGGTCCAACGTGTCCTTCTGTATTTTCCTCCCATAATTTTTCTTTGCCCAGTTAGAGGCAACCGCGAAAGCTTGTTCCCAGCGGGGAAGCTCCAGGTCCTCCAGTCGTCTGGACAGATGTGTGAGAGTTTCCTCGTAGTGCTCTTCGAGGATCTGCAATGTGGTGTGGAGCCAGTTTTTGGCATTGCTTACTAGCTTTAAACATGTGAGTTCGGTTGGGTTGGCCGGTCTTATGAGGTGCTTGAGTTCCTCTGTCTTCCGTCGTAGGCTGGCGGGTGCCTGGTTCTCCCCTCCGGAAACTGCTGTGTTTTTTAGGTGGTGGACTGTCTGGATCATTTTGTAGATGATCCTGGTTCCTAGTTGGAAGGTATCCTGTCTGTTTGATATGTTTGATGTGGTGTGGTTTGGTGTGTAGGCGGTGTGGGCGGCGGTGTGGAGAGTGACCGTACGGTAGCGTGCGTTGTCAACTCTGGGTTGACGCATACCATAACGATCCATACTTACCAGTAAAATGCCTAAAGCTTCGTTGGCACCGTTAGGTTTCCACTGTTAGGCAATTTTACCTCTGTAGAGTCTGTGGCTCCGTGGAAAGGCAATCTTGCTTTTCTCTGTGTCGCGACGTTTCGACCTGCCTGGGTCTTCTTCAGGCGTTGTTATGGGGCACTGTGTCCCTGCTGGCCTGTTTTTATCTTGTTTTCGAAGGGGCGGTAAGTGTAGTTCCTCCCAGGGGGGTGGTTTGTATACTTTTGTCTGTATTCCTTTTGTTTCTGTGTTAGTAGGTGCAGTTTCAGTGGGTGAATGGGTTTCTGCTTTCCTGCTGGGGATTATGCATGGGCCGTTAACCTCTCAATGGGCCATTAGGGTCTTTTGTTTTCCTTCCTGGTAGGACTGGTGTGTGGGCTGTGCAAGATTCAATTGGTTTCAGGTCTTCTTTTGTTTGTTGCCTGAGTGCTGGAACAGTGACTGTGAAGAGTTCCAGTCCCTGTAGGATCTGGCTAGTTAGGATAGGGGAACAAAGCTCTTTCTCCCAGATTTTCTCTAAGAAGGGACCATCTGGGACAAGGAGTGTTGCACTCTCCTTCCAACGACTGAAACCCTCCCAGTTTATTTTCTGATGTTCAGGCCTTGTGGAAAGGTTGTATGAAGTCTTTTGATCCACTCTGTTTCCTTTTTCTTTCTTTCCATCTCTGTCCAGTTGGGGTTGCTCTCCAGTCCTGTGGCCTCCAGCGCTTCCAGCCCGTGCTGTAGGAAGTGTGCCACCAGGTGAGTCCTCCTTTCCCGCTGGTTCCGGATGTTGAACCTGTGTTGTGCCAGTCGGGTTCGGATGGAGTTACCTGTTTCCCCCACATAGGTCACCCCGCACGTTTTGCACTGGATGCCATAGACAGCGTTATTGGTGTTTTCTGAGAGCGCCCTTTGCAACTGGAAGATTTCTTTGGTTTTGTTGTTTTGGATGGTTGTTTTTTGTTTGAAGTGTTTGGCTTTTGGTGTATTTGATCTGTTTTGTACCGGTTTTAGTTTGCTTTGGACTAAGTAATCCTGTAGGTTTTTGTTTTTTCTATATGCAGATATGATTTTGTGTTCCCTCAGTAGGTTTGTGTTTTCTAATATCGTGGTGAATGTAGACTTTAGTTTTTGGTTGGTAATTACGCTGAGTTGGGAGTATGTTGTGATGAGGGGTATTATTTTGCTGTCATCAGGTGTTTTTCTGTTTAGAAATGTTTGTGCCACATTTTTGAGGAAACTTCGTGTGTATCCTCTCTGGCGTAGAGCTTGGAAGAGTATGTGTTTGGCTTCCTCAAAGTCTTGCTGTTGTGTGCAGATTTTGTGGAAGCGTAGGAGTTGTGATTTTACCAGTCCTTTGAAAGTATGTTTTGGGTGGAAGCTGTCTTTGTGCAGTAAGCCGTGTGTGTCCGTGTCTTTGAAATATACCTTGATGTCCAGTTTGCCTGTGTTGTTGAAGGAGGAACCCTTGTATGTGGTGGTGTCTAGGAAGTCTATGTGGTTTTCATGCTTGGTGTATTTGAGTTTAATGGACCTGTGGTGTGTGTTGAGGGTGTTAATGAATTCTTGGAAGGCCTGTGGGCCGTGCGTCCAGGTTCCCCAGATGTCATCAAGGTACCTGAAGTAGTGTGTAGGTTTGTGTGTACATTTTGGGAATACTGTGGCTTCCCAATGGGCCATATAGATGTCGGCATAGGCCGGAGCAAAGCGTTTCCCCATAGCAGTTCCTTTTATTTGTAAGTAGTATTGCTCTTCAAATTCAAAATCATTTTTGTTGAGGCTAATTTCCAATAGCTTCAGAATTTGTGTTTCTGGTCTGTTGCGGTCAGGGTATTTGAGAAAGCACTCCCGGACTGCTTTCAGTCCCTCCGTAGTTTCAATGTTGGTGTATAAACTGTCAATGTCAATGGTGAACAGGAAGGCTTCCTGTTGTATTGTAGCATTTTTGACTTTGGCTACAAAGTCATAGGTGTCTTTGATGTAACTTGGGTGGTGTTTAGAAATGGGGTTGAGGAAATGGTCTAGATATTCTGCTATTCTGTAGGATTCACTGTTGCAGTCGGACACTATGGGCCTCCCAGGTGGAATTTCGTAGGGGAGTGGCCATGTTTCTGGGGCTTTATGAATTTTTGGGAGGAGGTAGAAAATCCTCGGTCGTGGTGATTCCTCTCCTCTTAGGTAGAATGCCTGTTTTTTTGTTAGGTGTTTTAGTTCAACCAGAGTTTGTAGGATTTGCCCTATTTCTAGTGCTGTTTGTTTGTACAGTGGTTCTTCCAAAGTCGTATAGTGTTCCTGATTATTTAATTGTCTGTGTGCTTCTGCAATGTATTGTTCTCTATCCATGATAACTATTGCACTCCCTTTGTCTGCTGGTTTTATGACTATATGTTTGTTTTCCTTTAAATGTTTTAAGGCTATGGTTTCCTCCTTTGTTATGTTGTGTGAGTCCCTGTATGGTCGGAGTTTTTGTAGAATTCTGTTGTCCTCTTGAATGATTTCCTGGATTTCTGGTGGCAGTTGGTTTTCCCCTGGTTCCCAGCTGGATTTAGGCAGGAAGGGAACCCTTTCTGTGTCGGTGTCTTTATCCTCAAAGAAGGCGGTCAGTTTAAGGCGACGGTGGTATTGTCGGATTTCGCTTTTCAGTCTGGTTTTCTGACCTTTCTTTGTCCCTACTGTGGGGACACATGATAAGCCCTTATTGAGGAGGTTGATTTGTTCAGTTGTGGGGTGGAAGTTGTTGCTTAGATTTATAATATTTTTGTTGTTCTTGTCCCCCTCTTGTTCTGTGGCTTTGGGGCTTACCAGTTTAAATGTTGTGACCAGTGGTCTAGCATTTTTTGAGCTGTTGCAATGGTCCAGTGAATTCCATCTCTTTCTGTCTTGAAAAGGGCTTCTTCCAGTTTGGGGAGGTATGGCATGTTTTGCTCTATGTGATTGTTTATTGTGTCCAGGTTTTTCCTGAATCCTGGTTCCAGGTCTCTGGAGTAATTAATCAGTGGGATGTATATTTCTGCAGATGGGAAGGATCCCTTAGCTTCCCGTAGCATCTGTTGTAGTTGTTTGATAGCTGTTTCCTTTGCTTTTTGTGCCTTGTTATTGATTCCAAAGGATAGAATGATTTTCTCCACTCCTGTGTTCCGGGGGGTGTGTTGTAGGAGGTTTGCTGCGTTGTAAAATGATGCTCCTGGGTAGCTTTCTATCTGAAGATCTGGATTTTCAAAGGGGGGTATTCTTGATAAATTGGAGTCCCCTATGAAGAGCCAGCGTTTGTGGGTTTCCAGCTTCCAGTCTGTTAGCTTTCTTGTGGTCTTGTCATGTCGGTGTGGTCGGTATCTTGGTTGGGCTGGTGGTGGTGTGGGGGGGTAAAGGTCGGGGTCTGAGTCAGGGTTAGGGTTAGGATCAGGGTTGGGGTTAGGATCAGGGTTAATGTCAGGGTTATGATTAGGGTTAGGATCAGGGTCGGGGTTAGGATCAGGGTTAATGTCCGGGTTAGGGTTAGGATCAGGGTTAATGTCAGGGTTAGTATTTGGGTTAGGGTTAGGATCAGGGTTGGGGTTAGGATCAGGGTTAATGTCAGGGTTAGGATTAGGGTTGGGGATAAGGTTAGGGTTAGGGTTGGGGTCAGGGTTGGTGTTAAGGTCAGTATAAGCGTTAGTGTTAGGGCTGAGGTTAGGGTCAGAGTTAGAGTCCTGGGAGAGGTGTACCCTGGTGGTGCTGTTTGGGATACAGATTCCAGTTAGGGTGTTTCTCATGGTTCCCTCTGGTCTTCTCTGCTTTCTTCGGATCCTTTGTGGCATGGGGATCGGAGGAAAGTCATCTATTTCCGGATTATATGATCTGGCTCTCATGGGGCCAGATTTCTGGGTTGGATGTCTGCTTTCCCAGTGTCTCTTCACGGGTTCTGGATGGGATTCTGCCTGGGTTACGTATGTCTCTTCTGAGCCATTTACCTCTTCCCTGGTTAGTGTGTCGAGTATTTGGAATCTGTTTGGAGACGTGGGGATAGTGGATTCCTTGTTGCTAAGTGTAGCAGTAACCATAGCTTGTGTATGGTCCAACGTGTCCTTCTGTATTTTCCTCCCATAATTTTTCTTTGCCCAGTTAGAGGCAACCGCGAAAGCTTGTTCCCAGCGGGGAAGCTCCAGGTCCTCCAGTCGTCTGGACAGATGTGTGAGAGTTTCCTCGTAGTGCTCTTCGAGGATCTGCAATGTGGTGTGGAGCCAGTTTTTGGCATTGCTTACTAGCTTTAAACATGTGAGTTCGGTTGGGTTGGCCGGTCTTATGAGGTGCTTGAGTTCCTCTGTCTTCCGTCGTAGGCTGGCGGGTGCCTGGTTCTCCCCTCCGGAAACTGCTGTGTTTTTTAGGTGGTGGACTGTCTGGATCATTTTGTAGATGATCCTGGTTCCTAGTTGGAAGGTATCCTGTCTGTTTGATATGTTTGATGTGGTGTGGTTTGGTGTGTAGGCGGTGTGGGCGGCGGTGTGGAGAGTGACCGTACGGTAGCGTGCGTTGTCAACTCTGGGTTGACGCATACCATAACGATCCATACTTACCAGTAAAATGCCTAAAGCTTCGTTGGCACCGTTAGGTTTCCACTGTTAGGCAATTTTACCTCTGTAGAGTCTGTGGCTCCGTGGAAAGGCAATCTTGCTTTTCTCTGTGTCGCGACGTTTCGACCTGCCTGGGTCTTCTTCAGGCGTTGTTATGGGGCACTGTGTCCCTGCTGGCCTGTTTTTATCTTGTTTTCGAAGGGGCGGTAAGTGTAGTTCCTCCCAGGGGGGTGGTTTGTATACTTTTGTCTGTATTCCTTTTGTTTCTGTGTTAGTAGGTGCAGTTTCAGTGGGTGAATGGGTTTCTGCTTTCCTGCTGGGGATTATGCATGGGCCGTTAACCTCTCAATGGGCCATTAGGGTCTTTTGTTTTCCTTCCTGGTAGGACTGGTGTGTGGGCTGTGCAAGATTCAATTGGTTTCAGGTCTTCTTTTGTTTGTTGCCTGAGTGCTGGAACAGTGACTGTGAAGAGTTCCAGTCCCTGTAGGATCTGGCTAGTTAGGATAGGGGAACAAAGCTCTTTCTCCCAGATTTTCTCTAAGAAGGGACCATCTGGGACAAGGAGTGTTGCACTCTCCTTCCAACGACTGAAACCCTCCCAGTTTATTTTCTGATGTTCAGGCCTTGTGGAAAGGTTGTATGAAGTCTTTTGATCCACTCCGTTTCCTTTTTCTTTCTTTCCATCTCTGTCCAGTTGGGGTTGCTCTCCAGTCCTGTGGCCTCCAGCGCTTCCAGCCCGTGCTGTAGGAAGTGTGCCACCAGGTGAGTCCTCCTTTCCCGCTGGTTCCGGATGTTGTACCTGTGTTGTGCCAGTCGGGTTCGGATGGAGTTACCTGTTTCCCCCACATAGGTCACCCCGCACGTTTTGCACTGGATGCCATAGACAGCGTTATTGGTGTTTTCTGAGAGCGCCCTTTGCAACTGGAAGATTTCTTTGGTTTTGTTGTTTTGGATGGTTGTTTTTTGTTTGAAGTGTTTGGCTTTTGGTGTATTTGATCTGTTTTGTACCGGTTTTAGTTTGCTTTGGACTAAGTAATCCTGTAGGTTTTTGTTTTTTCTATATGCAGATATGATTTTGTGTTCCCTCAGTAGGTTTGTGTTTTCTAATATCGTGGTGAATGTAGACTTTAGTTTTTGGTTGGTAATTACGCTGAGTTGGGAGTATGTTGTGATGAGGGGTATTATTTTGCTGTCATCAGGTGTTTTTCTGTTTAGAAATGTTTGTGCCACATTTTTGAGGAAACTTCGTGTGTATCCTCTCTGGCGTAGAGCTTGGAAGAGTATGTGTTTGGCTTCCTCAAAGTCTTGCTGTTGTGTGCAGATTTTGTGGAAGCGTAGGAGTTGTGATTTTACCAGTCCTTTGAAAGTATGTTTTGGGTGGAAGCTGTCTTTGTGCAGTAAGCCGTGTGTGTCCGTGTCTTTGAAATATACCTTGATGTCCAGTTTGCCTGTGTTGTTGAAGGAGGAACCCTTGTATGTGGTGGTGTCTAGGAAGTCTATGTGGTTTTCATGCTTGGTGTATTTGAGTTTAATGGACCTGTGGTGTGTGTTGAGGGTGTTAATGAATTCTTGGAAGGCCTGTGGGCCGTGCGTCCAGGTTCCCCAGATGTCATCAAGGTACCTGAAGTAGTGTGTAGGTTTGTGTGTACATTTTGGGAATACTGTGGCTTCCCAATGGGCCATATAGATGTCGGCATAGGCCGGAGCAAAGCGTTTCCCCATAGCAGTTCCTTTTATTTGTAAGTAGTATTGCTCTTCAAATTCAAAATCATTTTTGTTGAGGCTAATTTCCAATAGCTTCAGAATTTGTGTTTCTGGTCTGTTGCGGTCAGGGTATTTGAGAAAGCACTCCCGGACTGCTTTCAGTCCCTCCGTAGTTTCAATGTTGGTGTATAAACTGTCAATGTCGATGGTGAACAGGAAGGCTTCCTGTTGTATTGTAGCATTTTTGACTTTGGCTACAAAGTCATAGGTGTCTTTGATGTAACTTGGGTGGTGTTTAGAAATGGGGTTGAGGAAATGGTCTAGATATTCTGCTATTCTGTAGGATTCACTGTTGCAGTCGGACACTATGGGCCTCCCAGGTGGAATTTCGTAGGGGAGTGGCCATGTTTCTGGGGCTTTATGAATTTTTGGGAGGAGGTAGAAAATCCTCGGTCGTGGTGATTCCTCTCCTCTTAGGTAGAATGCCTGTTTTTTTGTTAGGTGTTTTAGTTCAACCAGAGTTTGTAGGATTTGCCCTATTTCTAGTGCTGTTTGTTTGTACAGTGGTTCTTCCAAAGTCGTATAGTGTTCCTGATTATTTAATTGTCTGTGTGCTTCTGCAATGTATTGTTCTCTATCCATGATAACTATTGCACTCCCTTTGTCTGCTGGTTTTATGACTATATGTTTGTTTTCCTTTAAATGTTTTAAGGCTATGGTTTCCTCCTTTGTTATGTTGTGTGAGTCCCTGTATGGTCGGAGTTTTTGTAGAATTCTGTTGTCCTCTTGAATGATTTCCTGGATTTCTGGTGGCAGTTGGTTTTCCCCTGGTTCCCAGCTGGATTTAGGCAGGAAGGGAACCCTTTCTGTGTCGGTGTCTTTATCCTCAAAGAAGGCGGTCAGTTTAAGGCGACGGTGGTATTGTCGGATTTCGCTTTTCAGTCTGGTTTTCTGACCTTTCTTTGTCCCTACTGTGGGGACACATGATAAGCCCTTATTGAGGAGGTTGATTTGTTCAGTTGTGGGGTGGAAGTTGTTGCTTAGATTTATAATATTTTTGTTGTTCTTGTCCCCCTCTTGTTCTGTGGCTTTGGGGCTTACCAGTTTAAATGTTGTGACCAGTGGTCTAGCATTTTTTGAGCTGTTGCAATGGTCCAGTGAATTCCATCTCTTTCTGTCTTGAAAAGGGCTTCTTCCAGTTTGGGGAGGTATGGCATGTTTTGCTCTATGTGATTGTTTATTGTGTCCAGGTTTTTCCTGAATCCTGGTTCCAGGTCTCTGGAGTAATTAATCAGTGGGATGTATATTTCTGCAGATGGGAAGGATCCCTTAGCTTCCCGTAGCATCTGTTGTAGTTGTTTGATAGCTGTTTCCTTTGCTTTTTGTGCCTTGTTATTGATTCCAAAGGATAGAATGATTTTCTCCACTCCTGTGTTCCGGGGGGTGTGTTGTAGGAGGTTTGCTGCGTTGTAAAATGATGCTCCTGGGTAGCTTTCTATCTGAAGATCTGGATTTTCAAAGGGGGGTATTCTTGATAAATTGGAGTCCCCTATGAAGAGCCAGCGTTTGTGGGTTTCCAGCTTCCAGTCTGTTAGCTTTCTTGTGGTCTTGTCATGTCGGTGTGGTCGGTATCTTGGTTGGGCTGGTGGTGGTGTGGGGGGGTAAAGGTCGGGGTCTGAGTCAGGGTTAGGGTTAGGATCAGGGTTGGGGTTAGGATCAGGGTTAATGTCAGGGTTATGATTAGGGTTAGGATCAGGGTCGGGGTTAGGATCAGGGTTAATGTCCGGGTTAGGGTTAGGATCAGGGTTAATGTCAGGGTTAGTATTTGGGTTAGGGTTAGGATCAGGGTTGGGGTTAGGATCAGGGTTAATGTCAGGGTTAGGATTAGGGTTGGGGATAAGGTTAGGGTTAGGGTTGGGGTCAGGGTTGGTGTTAAGGTCAGTATAAGCGTTAGTGTTAGGGCTGAGGTTAGGGTCAGAGTTAGAGTCCTGGGAGAGGTGTACCCTGGTGGTGCTGTTTGGGATACAGATTCCAGTTAGGGTGTTTCTCATGGTTCCCTCTGGTCTTCTCTGCTTTCTTCGGATCCTTTGTGGCATGGGGATCGGAGGAAAGTCATCTATTTCCGGATTATATGATCTGGCTCTCATGGGGCCAGATTTCTGGGTTGGATGTCTGCTTTCCCAGTGTCTCTTCACGGGTTCTGGATGGGATTCTGCCTGGGTTACGTATGTCTCTTCTGAGCCATTTACCTCTTCCCTGGTTAGTGTGTCGAGTATTTGGAATCTGTTTGGAGACGTGGGGATAGTGGATTCCTTGTTGCTAAGTGTAGCAGTAACCATAGCTTGTGTATGGTCCAACGTGTCCTTCTGTATTTTCCTCCCATAATTTTTCTTTGCCCAGTTAGAGGCAACCGCGAAAGCTTGTTCCCAGCGGGGAAGCTCCAGGTCCTCCAGTCGTCTGGACAGATGTGTGAGAGTTTCCTCGTAGTGCTCTTCGAGGATCTGCAATGTGGTGTGGAGCCAGTTTTTGGCATTGCTTACTAGCTTTAAACATGTGAGTTCGGTTGGGTTGGCCGGTCTTATGAGGTGCTTGAGTTCCTCTGTCTTCCGTCGTAGGCTGGCGGGTGCCTGGTTCTCCCCTCCGGAAACTGCTGTGTTTTTTAGGTGGTGGACTGTCTGGATCATTTTGTAGATGATCCTGGTTCCTAGTTGGAAGGTATCCTGTCTGTTTGATATGTTTGATGTGGTGTGGTTTGGTGTGTAGGCGGTGTGGGCGGCGGTGTGGAGAGTGACCGTACGGTAGCGTGCGTTGTCAACTCTGGGTTGACGCATACCATAACGATCCATACTTACCAGTAAAATGCCTAAAGCTTCGTTGGCACCGTTAGGTTTCCACTGTTAGGCAATTTTACCTCTGTAGAGTCTGTGGCTCCGTGGAAAGGCAATCTTGCTTTTCTCTGTGTCGCGACGTTTCGACCTGCCTGGGTCTTCTTCAGGCGTTGTTATGGGGCACTGTGTCCCTGCTGGCCTGTTTTTATCTTGTTTTCGAAGGGGCGGTAAGTGTAGTTCCTCCCAGGGGGGTGGTTTGTATACTTTTGTCTGTATTCCTTTTGTTTCTGTGTTAGTAGGTGCAGTTTCAGTGGGTGAATGGGTTTCTGCTTTCCTGCTGGGGATTATGCATGGGCCGTTAACCTCTCAATGGGCCATTAGGGTCTTTTGTTTTCCTTCCTGGTAGGACTGGTGTGTGGGCTGTGCAAGATTCAATTGGTTTCAGGTCTTCTTTTGTTTGTTGCCTGAGTGCTGGAACAGTGACTGTGAAGAGTTCCAGTCCCTGTAGGATCTGGCTAGTTAGGATAGGGGAACAAAGCTCTTTCTCCCAGATTTTCTCTAAGAAGGGACCATCTGGGACAAGGAGTGTTGCACTCTCCTTCCAACGACTGAAACCCTCCCAGTTTATTTTCTGATGTTCAGGCCTTGTGGAAAGGTTGTATGAAGTCTTTTGATCCACTCCGTTTCCTTTTTCTTTCTTTCCATCTCTGTCCAGTTGGGGTTGCTCTCCAGTCCTGTGGCCTCCAGCGCTTCCAGCCCGTGCTGTAGGAAGTGTGCCACCAGGTGAGTCCTCCTTTCCCGCTGGTTCCGGATGTTGTACCTGTGTTGTGCCAGTCGGGTTCGGATGGAGTTACCTGTTTCCCCCACATAGGTCACCCCGCACGTTTTGCACTGGATGCCATAGACAGCGTTATTGGTGTTTTCTGAGAGCGCCCTTTGCAACTGGAAGATTTCTTTGGTTTTGTTGTTTTGGATGGTTGTTTTTTGTTTGAAGTGTTTGGCTTTTGGTGTATTTGATCTGTTTTGTACCGGTTTTAGTTTGCTTTGGACTAAGTAATCCTGTAGGTTTTTGTTTTTTCTATATGCAGATATGATTTTGTGTTCCCTCAGTAGGTTTGTGTTTTCTAATATCGTGGTGAATGTAGACTTTAGTTTTTGGTTGGTAATTACGCTGAGTTGGGAGTATGTTGTGATGAGGGGTATTATTTTGCTGTCATCAGGTGTTTTTCTGTTTAGAAATGTTTGTGCCACATTTTTGAGGAAACTTCGTGTGTATCCTCTCTGGCGTAGAGCTTGGAAGAGTATGTGTTTGGCTTCCTCAAAGTCTTGCTGTTGTGTGCAGATTTTGTGGAAGCGTAGGAGTTGTGATTTTACCAGTCCTTTGAAAGTATGTTTTGGGTGGAAGCTGTCTTTGTGCAGTAAGCCGTGTGTGTCCGTGTCTTTGAAATATACCTTGATGTCCAGTTTGCCTGTGTTGTTGAAGGAGGAACCCTTGTATGTGGTGGTGTCTAGGAAGTCTATGTGGTTTTCATGCTTGGTGTATTTGAGTTTAATGGACCTGTGGTGTGTGTTGAGGGTGTTAATGAATTCTTGGAAGGCCTGTGGGCCGTGCGTCCAGGTTCCCCAGATGTCATCAAGGTACCTGAAGTAGTGTGTAGGTTTGTGTGTACATTTTGGGAATACTGTGGCTTCCCAATGGGCCATATAGATGTCGGCATAGGCCGGAGCAAAGCGTTTCCCCATAGCAGTTCCTTTTATTTGTAAGTAGTATTGCTCTTCAAATTCAAAATCATTTTTGTTGAGGCTAATTTCCAATAGCTTCAGAATTTGTGTTTCTGGTCTGTTGCGGTCAGGGTATTTGAGAAAGCACTCCCGGACTGCTTTCAGTCCCTCCGTAGTTTCAATGTTGGTGTATAAACTGTCAATGTCGATGGTGAACAGGAAGGCTTCCTGTTGTATTGTAGCATTTTTGACTTTGGCTACAAAGTCATAGGTGTCTTTGATGTAACTTGGGTGGTGTTTAGAAATGGGGTTGAGGAAATGGTCTAGATATTCTGCTATTCTGTAGGATTCACTGTTGCAGTCGGACACTATGGGCCTCCCAGGTGGAATTTCGTAGGGGAGTGGCCATGTTTCTGGGGCTTTATGAATTTTTGGGAGGAGGTAGAAAATCCTCGGTCGTGGTGATTCCTCTCCTCTTAGGTAGAATGCCTGTTTTTTTGTTAGGTGTTTTAGTTCAACCAGAGTTTGTAGGATTTGCCCTATTTCTAGTGCTGTTTGTTTGTACAGTGGTTCTTCCAAAGTCGTATAGTGTTCCTGATTATTTAATTGTCTGTGTGCTTCTGCAATGTATTGTTCTCTATCCATGATAACTATTGCACTCCCTTTGTCTGCTGGTTTTATGACTATATGTTTGTTTTCCTTTAAATGTTTTAAGGCTATGGTTTCCTCCTTTGTTATGTTGTGTGAGTCCCTGTATGGTCGGAGTTTTTGTAGAATTCTGTTGTCCTCTTGAATGATTTCCTGGATTTCTGGTGGCAGTTGGTTTTCCCCTGGTTCCCAGCTGGATTTAGGCAGGAAGGGAACCCTTTCTGTGTCGGTGTCTTTATCCTCAAAGAAGGCGGTCAGTTTAAGGCGACGGTGGTATTGTCGGATTTCGCTTTTCAGTCTGGTTTTCTGACCTTTCTTTGTCCCTACTGTGGGGACACATGATAAGCCCTTATTGAGGAGGTTGATTTGTTCAGTTGTGGGGTGGAAGTTGTTGCTTAGATTTATAATATTTTTGTTGTTCTTGTCCCCCTCTTGTTCTGTGGCTTTGGGGCTTACCAGTTTAAATGTTGTGACCAGTGGTCTAGCATTTTTTGAGCTGTTGCAATGGTCCAGTGAATTCCATCTCTTTCTGTCTTGAAAAGGGCTTCTTCCAGTTTGGGGAGGTATGGCATGTTTTGCTCTATGTGATTGTTTATTGTGTCCAGGTTTTTCCTGAATCCTGGTTCCAGGTCTCTGGAGTAATTAATCAGTGGGATGTATATTTCTGCAGATGGGAAGGATCCCTTAGCTTCCCGTAGCATCTGTTGTAGTTGTTTGATAGCTGTTTCCTTTGCTTTTTGTGCCTTGTTATTGATTCCAAAGGATAGAATGATTTTCTCCACTCCTGTGTTCCGGGGGGTGTGTTGTAGGAGGTTTGCTGCGTTGTAAAATGATGCTCCTGGGTAGCTTTCTATCTGAAGATCTGGATTTTCAAAGGGGGGTATTCTTGATAAATTGGAGTCCCCTATGAAGAGCCAGCGTTTGTGGGTTTCCAGCTTCCAGTCTGTTAGCTTTCTTGTGGTCTTGTCATGTCGGTGTGGTCGGTATCTTGGTTGGGCTGGTGGTGGTGTGGGGGGGTAAAGGTCGGGGTCTGAGTCAGGGTTAGGGTTAGGATCAGGGTTGGGGTTAGGATCAGGGTTAATGTCAGGGTTATGATTAGGGTTAGGATCAGGGTCGGGGTTAGGATCAGGGTTAATGTCCGGGTTAGGGTTAGGATCAGGGTTAATGTCAGGGTTAGTATTTGGGTTAGGGTTAGGATCAGGGTTGGGGTTAGGATCAGGGTTAATGTCAGGGTTAGGATTAGGGTTGGGGATAAGGTTAGGGTTAGGGTCGGGGTCAGGGTTGGTGTTAAGGTCAGTATAAGCGTTAGTGTTAGGGCTGAGGTTAGGGTCAGAGTTAGAGTCCTGGGAGAGGTGTACCCTGGTGGTGCTGTTTGGGATACAGATTCCAGTTAGGGTGTTTCTCATGGTTCCCTCTGGTCTTCTCTGCTTTCTTCGGATCCTTTGTGGCATGGGGATCGGAGGAAAGTCATCTATTTCCGGATTATATGATCTGGCTCTCATGGGGCCAGATTTCTGGGTTGGATGTCTGCTTTCCCATTGTCTCTTCACGGGTTCTGGATGGGATTCTGCCTGGGTTACGTATGTCTCTTCTGAGCCATTTACCTCTTCCCTGGTTAGTGTGTCGAGTATTTGGAATCTGTTTGGAGACGTGGGGATAGTGGATTCCTTGTTGCTAAGTGTAGCAGTAACCATAGCTTGTGTATGGTCCAACGTGTCCTTCTGTATTTTCCTCCCATAATTTTTCTTTGCCCAGTTAGAGGCAACCGCGAAAGCTTGTTCCCAGCGGGGAAGCTCCAGGTCCTCCAGTCGTCTGGACAGATGTGTGAGAGTTTCCTCGTAGTGCTCTTCGAGGATCTGCAATGTGGTGTGGAGCCAGTTTTTGGCATTGCTTACTAGCTTTAAACATGTGAGTTCGGTTGGGTTGGCCGGTCTTATGAGGTGCTTGAGTTCCTCTGTCTTCCGTCGTAGGCTGGCGGGTGCCTGGTTCTCCCCTCCGGAAACTGCTGTGTTTTTTAGGTGGTGGACTGTCTGGATCATTTTGTAGATGATCCTGGTTCCTAGTTGGAAGGTATCCTGTCTGTTTGATATGTTTGATGTGGTGTGGTTTGGTGTGTAGGCGGTGTGGGCGGCGGTGTGGAGAGTGACCGTACGGTAGCGTGCGTTGTCAACTCTGGGTTGACGCATACCATAACGATCCATACTTACCAGTAAAATGCCTAAAGCTTCGTTGGCACCGTTAGGTTTCCACTGTTAGGCAATTTTACCTCTGTAGAGTCTGTGGCTCCGTGGAAAGGCAATCTTGCTTTTCTCTGTGTCGCGACGTTTCGACCTGCCTGGGTCTTCTTCAGGCGTTGTTATGGGGCACTGTGTCCCTGCTGGCCTGTTTTTATCTTGTTTTCGAAGGGGCGGTAAGTGTAGTTCCTCCCAGGGGGGTGGTTTGTATACTTTTGTCTGTATTCCTTTTGTTTCTGTGTTAGTAGGTGCAGTTTCAGTGGGTGAATGGGTTTCTGCTTTCCTGCTGGGGATTATGCATGGGCCGTTAACCTCTCAATGGGCCATTAGGGTCTTTTGTTTTCCTTCCTGGTAGGACTGGTGTGTGGGCTGTGCAAGATTCAATTGGTTTCAGGTCTTCTTTTGTTTGTTGCCTGAGTGCTGGAACAGTGACTGTGAACAGTTCCAGTCCCTGTAGGATCTGGCTAGTTAGGATAGGGGAACAAAGCTCTTTCTCCCAGATTTTCTCTAAGAAGGGACCATCTGGGACAAGGAGTGTTGCACTCTCCTTCCAACGACTGAAACCCTCCCAGTTTATTTTCTGATGTTCAGGCCTTGTGGAAAGGTTGTATGAAGTCTTTTGATCCACTCCGTTTCCTTTTTCTTTCTTTCCATCTCTGTCCAGTTGGGGTTGCTCTCCAGTCCTGTGGCCTCCAGCGCTTCCAGCCCGTGCTGTAGGAAGTGTGCCACCAGGTGAGTCCTCCTTTCCCGCTGGTTCCGGATGTTGTACCTGTGTTGTGCCAGTCGGGTTCGGATGGAGTTACCTGTTTCCCCCACATAGGTCACCCCGCACGTTTTGCACTGGATGCCATAGACAGCGTTATTGGTGTTTTCTGAGAGCGCCCTTTGCAACTGGAAGATTTCTTTGGTTTTGTTGTTTTGGATGGTTGTTTTTTGTTTGAAGTGTTTGGCTTTTGGTGTATTTGATCTGTTTTGTACCGGTTTTAGTTTGCTTTGGACTAAGTAATCCTGTAGGTTTTTGTTTTTTCTATATGCAGATATGATTTTGTGTTCCCTCAGTAGGTTTGTGTTTTCTAATATCGTGGTGAATGTAGACTTTAGTTTTTGGTTGGTAATTACGCTGAGTTGGGAGTATGTTGTGATGAGGGGTATTATTTTGCTGTCATCAGGTGTTTTTCTGTTTAGAAATGTTTGTGCCACATTTTTGAGGAAACTTCGTGTGTATCCTCTCTGGCGTAGAGCTTGGAAGAGTATGTGTTTGGCTTCCTCAAAGTCTTGCTGTTGTGTGCAGATTTTGTGGAAGCGTAGGAGTTGTGATTTTACCAGTCCTTTGAAAGTATGTTTTGGGTGGAAGCTGTCTTTGTGCAGTAAGCCGTGTGTGTCCGTGTCTTTGAAATATACCTTGATGTCCAGTTTGCCTGTGTTGTTGAAGGAGGAACCCTTGTATGTGGTGGTGTCTAGGAAGTCTATGTGGTTTTCATGCTTGGTGTATTTGAGTTTAATGGACCTGTGGTGTGTGTTGAGGGTGTTAATGAATTCTTGGAAGGCCTGTGGGCCGTGCGTCCAGGTTCCCCAGATGTCATCAAGGTACCTGAAGTAGTGTGTAGGTTTGTGTGTACATTTTGGGAATACTGTGGCTTCCCAATGGGCCATATAGATGTCGGCATAGGCCGGAGCAAAGCGTTTCCCCATAGCAGTTCCTTTTATTTGTAAGTAGTATTGCTCTTCAAATTCAAAATCATTTTTGTTGAGGCTAATTTCCAATAGCTTCAGAATTTGTGTTTCTGGTCTGTTGCGGTCAGGGTATTTGAGAAAGCACTCCCGGACTGCTTTCAGTCCCTCCGTAGTTTCAATGTTGGTGTATAAACTGTCAATGTCGATGGTGAACAGGAAGGCTTCCTGTTGTATTGTAGCATTTTTGACTTTGGCTACAAAGTCATAGGTGTCTTTGATGTAACTTGGGTGGTGTTTAGAAATGGGGTTGAGGAAATGGTCTAGATATTCTGCTATTCTGTAGGATTCACTGTTGCAGTCGGACACTATGGGCCTCCCAGGTGGAATTTCGTAGGGGAGTGGCCATGTTTCTGGGGCTTTATGAATTTTTGGGAGGAGGTAGAAAATCCTCGGTCGTGGTGATTCCTCTCCTCTTAGGTAGAATGCCTGTTTTTTTGTTAGGTGTTTTAGTTCAACCAGAGTTTGTAGGATTTGCCCTATTTCTAGTGCTGTTTGTTTGTACAGTGGTTCTTCCAAAGTCGTATAGTGTTCCTGATTATTTAATTGTCTGTGTGCTTCTGCAATGTATTGTTCTCTATCCATGATAACTATTGCACTCCCTTTGTCTGCTGGTTTTATGACTATATGTTTGTTTTCCTTTAAATGTTTTAAGGCTATGGTTTCCTCCTTTGTTATGTTGTGTGAGTCCCTGTATGGTCGGAGTTTTTGTAGAATTCTGTTGTCCTCTTGAATGATTTCCTGGATTTCTGGTGGCAGTTGGTTTTCCCCTGGTTCCCAGCTGGATTTAGGCAGGAAGGGAACCCTTTCTGTGTCGGTGTCTTTATCCTCAAAGAAGGCGGTCAGTTTAAGGCGACGGTGGTATTGTCGGATTTCGCTTTTCAGTCTGGTTTTCTGACCTTTCTTTGTCCCTACTGTGGGGACACATGATAAGCCCTTATTGAGGAGGTTGATTTGTTCAGTTGTGGGGTGGAAGTTGTTGCTTAGATTTATAATATTTTTGTTGTTCTTGTCCCCCTCTTGTTCTGTGGCTTTGGGGCTTACCAGTTTAAATGTTGTGACCAGTGGTCTAGCATTTTTTGAGCTGTTGCAATGGTCCAGTGAATTCCATCTCTTTCTGTCTTGAAAAGGGCTTCTTCCAGTTTGGGGAGGTATGGCATGTTTTGCTCTATGTGATTGTTTATTGTGTCCAGGTTTTTCCTGAATCCTGGTTCCAGGTCTCTGGAGTAATTAATCAGTGGGATGTATATTTCTGCAGATGGGAAGGATCCCTTAGCTTCCCGTAGCATCTGTTGTAGTTGTTTGATAGCTGTTTCCTTTGCTTTTTGTGCCTTGTTATTGATTCCAAAGGATAGAATGATTTTCTCCACTCCTGTGTTCCGGGGGGTGTGTTGTAGGAGGTTTGCTGCGTTGTAAAATGATGCTCCTGGGTAGCTTTCTATCTGAAGATCTGGATTTTCAAAGGGGGGTATTCTTGATAAATTGGAGTCCCCTATGAAGAGCCAGCGTTTGTGGGTTTCCAGCTTCCAGTCTGTTAGCTTTCTTGTGGTCTTGTCATGTCGGTGTGGTCGGTATCTTGGTTGGGCTGGTGGTGGTGTGGGGGGGTAAAGGTCGGGGTCTGAGTCAGGGTTAGGGTTAGGATCAGGGTTGGGGTTAGGATCAGGGTTAATGTCAGGGTTATGATTAGGGTTAGGATCAGGGTCGGGGTTAGGATCAGGGTTAATGTCCGGGTTAGGGTTAGGATCAGGGTTAATGTCAGGGTTAGTATTTGGGTTAGGGTTAGGATCAGGGTTGGGGTTAGGATCAGGGTTAATGTCAGGGTTAGGATTAGGGTTGGGGATAAGGTTAGGGTTAGGGTTGGGGTCAGGGTTGGTGTTAAGGTCAGTATAAGCGTTAGTGTTAGGGCTGAGGTTAGGGTCAGAGTTAGAGTCCTGGGAGAGGTGTACCCTGGTGGTGCTGTTTGGGATACAGATTCCAGTTAGGGTGTTTCTCATGGTTCCCTCTGGTCTTCTCTGCTTTCTTCGGATCCTTTGTGGCATGGGGATCGGAGGAAAGTCATCTATTTCCGGATTATATGATCTGGCTCTCATGGGGCCAGATTTCTGGGTTGGATGTCTGCTTTCCCAGTGTCTCTTCACGGGTTCTGGATGGGATTCTGCCTGGGTTACGTATGTCTCTTCTGAGCCATTTACCTCTTCCCTGGTTAGTGTGTCGAGTATTTGGAATCTGTTTGGAGACGTGGGGATAGTGGATTCCTTGTTGCTAAGTGTAGCAGTAACCATAGCTTGTGTATGGTCCAACGTGTCCTTCTGTATTTTCCTCCCATAATTTTTCTTTGCCCAGTTAGAGGCAACCGCGAAAGCTTGTTCCCAGCGGGGAAGCTCCAGGTCCTCCAGTCGTCTGGACAGATGTGTGAGAGTTTCCTCGTAGTGCTCTTCGAGGATCTGCAATGTGGTGTGGAGCCAGTTTTTGGCATTGCTTACTAGCTTTAAACATGTGAGTTCGGTTGGGTTGGCCGGTCTTATGAGGTGCTTGAGTTCCTCTGTCTTCCGTCGTAGGCTGGCGGGTGCCTGGTTCTCCCCTCCGGAAACTGCTGTGTTTTTTAGGTGGTGGACTGTCTGGATCATTTTGTAGATGATCCTGGTTCCTAGTTGGAAGGTATCCTGTCTGTTTGATATGTTTGATGTGGTGTGGTTTGGTGTGTAGGCGGTGTGGGCGGCGGTGTGGAGAGTGACCGTACGGTAGCGTGCGTTGTCAACTCTGGGTTGACGCATACCATAACGATCCATACTTACCAGTAAAATGCCTAAAGCTTCGTTGGCACCGTTAGGTTTCCACTGTTAGGCAATTTTACCTCTGTAGAGTCTGTGGCTCCGTGGAAAGGCAATCTTGCTTTTCTCTGTGTCGCGACGTTTCGACCTGCCTGGGTCTTCTTCAGGCGTTGTTATGGGGCACTGTGTCCCTGCTGGCCTGTTTTTATCTTGTTTTCGAAGGGGCGGTAAGTGTAGTTCCTCCCAGGGGGGTGGTTTGTATACTTTTGTCTGTATTCCTTTTGTTTCTGTGTTAGTAGGTGCAGTTTCAGTGGGTGAATGGGTTTCTGCTTTCCTGCTGGGGATTATGCATGGGCCGTTAACCTCTCAATGGGCCATTAGGGTCTTTTGTTTTCCTTCCTGGTAGGACTGGTGTGTGGGCTGTGCAAGATTCAATTGGTTTCAGGTCTTCTTTTGTTTGTTGCCTGAGTGCTGGAACAGTGACTGTGAACAGTTCCAGTCCCTGTAGGATCTGGCTAGTTAGGATAGGGGAACAAAGCTCTTTCTCCCAGATTTTCTCTAAGAAGGGACCATCTGGGACAAGGAGTGTTGCACTCTCCTTCCAACGACTGAAACCCTCCCAGTTTATTTTCTGATGTTCAGGCCTTGTGGAAAGGTTGTATGAAGTCTTTTGATCCACTCCGTTTCCTTTTTCTTTCTTTCCATCTCTGTCCAGTTGGGGTTGCTCTCCAGTCCTGTGGCCTCCAGCGCTTCCAGCCCGTGCTGTAGGAAGTGTGCCACCAGGTGAGTCCTCCTTTCCCGCTGGTTCCGGATGTTGTACCTGTGTTGTGCCAGTCGGGTTCGGATGGAGTTACCTGTTTCCCCCACATAGGTCACCCCGCACGTTTTGCACTGGATGCCATAGACAGCGTTATTGGTGTTTTCTGAGAGCGCCCTTTGCAACTGGAAGATTTCTTTGGTTTTGTTGTTTTGGATGGTTGTTTTTTGTTTGAAGTGTTTGGCTTTTGGTGTATTTGATCTGTTTTGTACCGGTTTTAGTTTGCTTTGGACTAAGTAATCCTGTAGGTTTTTGTTTTTTCTATATGCAGATATGATTTTGTGTTCCCTCAGTAGGTTTGTGTTTTCTAATATCGTGGTGAATGTAGACTTTAGTTTTTGGTTGGTAATTACGCTGAGTTGGGAGTATGTTGTGATGAGGGGTATTATTTTGCTGTCATCAGGTGTTTTTCTGTTTAGAAATGTTTGTGCCACATTTTTGAGGAAACTTCGTGTGTATCCTCTCTGGCGTAGAGCTTGGAAGAGTATGTGTTTGGCTTCCTCAAAGTCTTGCTGTTGTGTGCAGATTTTGTGGAAGCGTAGGAGTTGTGATTTTACCAGTCCTTTGAAAGTATGTTTTGGGTGGAAGCTGTCTTTGTGCAGTAAGCCGTGTGTGTCCGTGTCTTTGAAATATACCTTGATGTCCAGTTTGCCTGTGTTGTTGAAGGAGGAACCCTTGTATGTGGTGGTGTCTAGGAAGTCTATGTGGTTTTCATGCTTGGTGTATTTGAGTTTAATGGACCTGTGGTGTGTGTTGAGGGTGTTAATGAATTCTTGGAAGGCCTGTGGGCCGTGCGTCCAGGTTCCCCAGATGTCATCAAGGTACCTGAAGTAGTGTGTAGGTTTGTGTGTACATTTTGGGAATACTGTGGCTTCCCAATGGGCCATATAGATGTCGGCATAGGCCGGAGCAAAGCGTTTCCCCATAGCAGTTCCTTTTATTTGTAAGTAGTATTGCTCTTCAAATTCAAAATCATTTTTGTTGAGGCTAATTTCCAATAGCTTCAGAATTTGTGTTTCTGGTCTGTTGCGGTCAGGGTATTTGAGAAAGCACTCCCGGACTGCTTTCAGTCCCTCCGTAGTTTCAATGTTGGTGTATAAACTGTCAATGTCGATGGTGAACAGGAAGGCTTCCTGTTGTATTGTAGCATTTTTGACTTTGGCTACAAAGTCATAGGTGTCTTTGATGTAACTTGGGTGGTGTTTAGAAATGGGGTTGAGGAAATGGTCTAGATATTCTGCTATTCTGTAGGATTCACTGTTGCAGTCGGACACTATGGGCCTCCCAGGTGGAATTTCGTAGGGGAGTGGCCATGTTTCTGGGGCTTTATGAATTTTTGGGAGGAGGTAGAAAATCCTCGGTCGTGGTGATTCCTCTCCTCTTAGGTAGAATGCCTGTTTTTTTGTTAGGTGTTTTAGTTCAACCAGAGTTTGTAGGATTTGCCCTATTTCTAGTGCTGTTTGTTTGTACAGTGGTTCTTCCAAAGTCGTATAGTGTTCCTGATTATTTAATTGTCTGTGTGCTTCTGCAATGTATTGTTCTCTATCCATGATAACTATTGCACTCCCTTTGTCTGCTGGTTTTATGACTATATGTTTGTTTTCCTTTAAATGTTTTAAGGCTATGGTTTCCTCCTTTGTTATGTTGTGTGAGTCCCTGTATGGTCGGAGTTTTTGTAGAATTCTGTTGTCCTCTTGAATGATTTCCTGGATTTCTGGTGGCAGTTGGTTTTCCCCTGGTTCCCAGCTGGATTTAGGCAGGAAGGGAACCCTTTCTGTGTCGGTGTCTTTATCCTCAAAGAAGGCGGTCAGTTTAAGGCGACGGTGGTATTGTCGGATTTCGCTTTTCAGTCTGGTTTTCTGACCTTTCTTTGTCCCTACTGTGGGGACACATGATAAGCCCTTATTGAGGAGGTTGATTTGTTCAGTTGTGGGGTGGAAGTTGTTGCTTAGATTTATAATATTTTTGTTGTTCTTGTCCCCCTCTTGTTCTGTGGCTTTGGGGCTTACCAGTTTAAATGTTGTGACCAGTGGTCTAGCATTTTTTGAGCTGTTGCAATGGTCCAGTGAATTCCATCTCTTTCTGTCTTGAAAAGGGCTTCTTCCAGTTTGGGGAGGTATGGCATGTTTTGCTCTATGTGATTGTTTATTGTGTCCAGGTTTTTCCTGAATCCTGGTTCCAGGTCTCTGGAGTAATTAATCAGTGGGATGTATATTTCTGCAGATGGGAAGGATCCCTTAGCTTCCCGTAGCATCTGTTGTAGTTGTTTGATAGCTGTTTCCTTTGCTTTTTGTGCCTTGTTATTGATTCCAAAGGATAGAATGATTTTCTCCACTCCTGTGTTCCGGGGGGTGTGTTGTAGGAGGTTTGCTGCGTTGTAAAATGATGCTCCTGGGTAGCTTTCTATCTGAAGATCTGGATTTTCAAAGGGGGGTATTCTTGATAAATTGGAGTCCCCTATGAAGAGCCAGCGTTTGTGGGTTTCCAGCTTCCAGTCTGTTAGCTTTCTTGTGGTCTTGTCATGTCGGTGTGGTCGGTATCTTGGTTGGGCTGGTGGTGGTGTGGGGGGGTAAAGGTCGGGGTCTGAGTCAGGGTTAGGGTTAGGATCAGGGTTGGGGTTAGGATCAGGGTTAATGTCAGGGTTATGATTAGGGTTAGGATCAGGGTCGGGGTTAGGATCAGGGTTAATGTCCGGGTTAGGGTTAGGATCAGGGTTAATGTCAGGGTTAGTATTTGGGTTAGGGTTAGGATCAGGGTTGGGGTTAGGATCAGGGTTAATGTCAGGGTTAGGATTAGGGTTGGGGATAAGGTTAGGGTTAGGGTCGGGGTCAGGGTTGGTGTTAAGGTCAGTATAAGCGTTAGTGTTAGGGCTGAGGTTAGGGTCAGAGTTAGAGTCCTGGGAGAGGTGTACCCTGGTGGTGCTGTTTGGGATACAGATTCCAGTTAGGGTGTTTCTCATGGTTCCCTCTGGTCTTCTCTGCTTTCTTCGGATCCTTTGTGGCATGGGGATCGGAGGAAAGTCATCTATTTCCGGATTATATGATCTGGCTCTCATGGGGCCAGATTTCTGGGTTGGATGTCTGCTTTCCCATTGTCTCTTCACGGGTTCTGGATGGGATTCTGCCTGGGTTACGTATGTCTCTTCTGAGCCATTTACCTCTTCCCTGGTTAGTGTGTCGAGTATTTGGAATCTGTTTGGAGACGTGGGGATAGTGGATTCCTTGTTGCTAAGTGTAGCAGTAACCATAGCTTGTGTATGGTCCAACGTGTCCTTCTGTATTTTCCTCCCATAATTTTTCTTTGCCCAGTTAGAGGCAACCGCGAAAGCTTGTTCCCAGCGGGGAAGCTCCAGGTCCTCCAGTCGTCTGGACAGATGTGTGAGAGTTTCCTCGTAGTGCTCTTCGAGGATCTGCAATGTGGTGTGGAGCCAGTTTTTGGCATTGCTTACTAGCTTTAAACATGTGAGTTCGGTTGGGTTGGCCGGTCTTATGAGGTGCTTGAGTTCCTCTGTCTTCCGTCGTAGGCTGGCGGGTGCCTGGTTCTCCCCTCCGGAAACTGCTGTGTTTTTTAGGTGGTGGACTGTCTGGATCATTTTGTAGATGATCCTGGTTCCTAGTTGGAAGGTATCCTGTCTGTTTGATATGTTTGATGTGGTGTGGTTTGGTGTGTAGGCGGTGTGGGCGGCGGTGTGGAGAGTGACCGTACGGTAGCGTGCGTTGTCAACTCTGGGTTGACGCATACCATAACGATCCATACTTACCAGTAAAATGCCTAAAGCTTCGTTGGCACCGTTAGGTTTCCACTGTTAGGCAATTTTACCTCTGTAGAGTCTGTGGCTCCGTGGAAAGGCAATCTTGCTTTTCTCTGTGTCGCGACGTTTCGACCTGCCTGGGTCTTCTTCAGGCGTTGTTATGGGGCACTGTGTCCCTGCTGGCCTGTTTTTATCTTGTTTTCGAAGGGGCGGTAAGTGTAGTTCCTCCCAGGGGGGTGGTTTGTATACTTTTGTCTGTATTCCTTTTGTTTCTGTGTTAGTAGGTGCAGTTTCAGTGGGTGAATGGGTTTCTGCTTTCCTGCTGGGGATTATGCATGGGCCGTTAACCTCTCAATGGGCCATTAGGGTCTTTTGTTTTCCTTCCTGGTAGGACTGGTGTGTGGGCTGTGCAAGATTCAATTGGTTTCAGGTCTTCTTTTGTTTGTTGCCTGAGTGCTGGAACAGTGACTGTGAACAGTTCCAGTCCCTGTAGGATCTGGCTAGTTAGGATAGGGGAACAAAGCTCTTTCTCCCAGATTTTCTCTAAGAAGGGACCATCTGGGACAAGGAGTGTTGCACTCTCCTTCCAACGACTGAAACCCTCCCAGTTTATTTTCTGATGTTCAGGCCTTGTGGAAAGGTTGTATGAAGTCTTTTGATCCACTCCGTTTCCTTTTTCTTTCTTTCCATCTCTGTCCAGTTGGGGTTGCTCTCCAGTCCTGTGGCCTCCAGCGCTTCCAGCCCGTGCTGTAGGAAGTGTGCCACCAGGTGAGTCCTCCTTTCCCGCTGGTTCCGGATGTTGTACCTGTGTTGTGCCAGTCGGGTTCGGATGGAGTTACCTGTTTCCCCCACATAGGTCACCCCGCACGTTTTGCACTGGATGCCATAGACAGCGTTATTGGTGTTTTCTGAGAGCGCCCTTTGCAACTGGAAGATTTCTTTGGTTTTGTTGTTTTGGATGGTTGTTTTTTGTTTGAAGTGTTTGGCTTTTGGTGTATTTGATCTGTTTTGTACCGGTTTTAGTTTGCTTTGGACTAAGTAATCCTGTAGGTTTTTGTTTTTTCTATATGCAGATATGATTTTGTGTTCCCTCAGTAGGTTTGTGTTTTCTAATATCGTGGTGAATGTAGACTTTAGTTTTTGGTTGGTAATTACGCTGAGTTGGGAGTATGTTGTGATGAGGGGTATTATTTTGCTGTCATCAGGTGTTTTTCTGTTTAGAAATGTTTGTGCCACATTTTTGAGGAAACTTCGTGTGTATCCTCTCTGGCGTAGAGCTTGGAAGAGTATGTGTTTGGCTTCCTCAAAGTCTTGCTGTTGTGTGCAGATTTTGTGGAAGCGTAGGAGTTGTGATTTTACCAGTCCTTTGAAAGTATGTTTTGGGTGGAAGCTGTCTTTGTGCAGTAAGCCGTGTGTGTCCGTGTCTTTGAAATATACCTTGATGTCCAGTTTGCCTGTGTTGTTGAAGGAGGAACCCTTGTATGTGGTGGTGTCTAGGAAGTCTATGTGGTTTTCATGCTTGGTGTATTTGAGTTTAATGGACCTGTGGTGTGTGTTGAGGGTGTTAATGAATTCTTGGAAGGCCTGTGGGCCGTGCGTCCAGGTTCCCCAGATGTCATCAAGGTACCTGAAGTAGTGTGTAGGTTTGTGTGTACATTTTGGGAATACTGTGGCTTCCCAATGGGCCATATAGATGTCGGCATAGGCCGGAGCAAAGCGTTTCCCCATAGCAGTTCCTTTTATTTGTAAGTAGTATTGCTCTTCAAATTCAAAATCATTTTTGTTGAGGCTAATTTCCAATAGCTTCAGAATTTGTGTTTCTGGTCTGTTGCGGTCAGGGTATTTGAGAAAGCACTCCCGGACTGCTTTCAGTCCCTCCGTAGTTTCAATGTTGGTGTATAAACTGTCAATGTCGATGGTGAACAGGAAGGCTTCCTGTTGTATTGTAGCATTTTTGACTTTGGCTACAAAGTCATAGGTGTCTTTGATGTAACTTGGGTGGTGTTTAGAAATGGGGTTGAGGAAATGGTCTAGATATTCTGCTATTCTGTAGGATTCACTGTTGCAGTCGGACACTATGGGCCTCCCAGGTGGAATTTCGTAGGGGAGTGGCCATGTTTCTGGGGCTTTATGAATTTTTGGGAGGAGGTAGAAAATCCTCGGTCGTGGTGATTCCTCTCCTCTTAGGTAGAATGCCTGTTTTTTTGTTAGGTGTTTTAGTTCAACCAGAGTTTGTAGGATTTGCCCTATTTCTAGTGCTGTTTGTTTGTACAGTGGTTCTTCCAAAGTCGTATAGTGTTCCTGATTATTTAATTGTCTGTGTGCTTCTGCAATGTATTGTTCTCTATCCATGATAACTATTGCACTCCCTTTGTCTGCTGGTTTTATGACTATATGTTTGTTTTCCTTTAAATGTTTTAAGGCTATGGTTTCCTCCTTTGTTATGTTGTGTGAGTCCCTGTATGGTCGGAGTTTTTGTAGAATTCTGTTGTCCTCTTGAATGATTTCCTGGATTTCTGGTGGCAGTTGGTTTTCCCCTGGTTCCCAGCTGGATTTAGGCAGGAAGGGAACCCTTTCTGTGTCGGTGTCTTTATCCTCAAAGAAGGCGGTCAGTTTAAGGCGACGGTGGTATTGTCGGATTTCGCTTTTCAGTCTGGTTTTCTGACCTTTCTTTGTCCCTACTGTGGGGACACATGATAAGCCCTTATTGAGGAGGTTGATTTGTTCAGTTGTGGGGTGGAAGTTGTTGCTTAGATTTATAATATTTTTGTTGTTCTTGTCCCCCTCTTGTTCTGTGGCTTTGGGGCTTACCAGTTTAAATGTTGTGACCAGTGGTCTAGCATTTTTTGAGCTGTTGCAATGGTCCAGTGAATTCCATCTCTTTCTGTCTTGAAAAGGGCTTCTTCCAGTTTGGGGAGGTATGGCATGTTTTGCTCTATGTGATTGTTTATTGTGTCCAGGTTTTTCCTGAATCCTGGTTCCAGGTCTCTGGAGTAATTAATCAGTGGGATGTATATTTCTGCAGATGGGAAGGATCCCTTAGCTTCCCGTAGCATCTGTTGTAGTTGTTTGATAGCTGTTTCCTTTGCTTTTTGTGCCTTGTTATTGATTCCAAAGGATAGAATGATTTTCTCCACTCCTGTGTTCCGGGGGGTGTGTTGTAGGAGGTTTGCTGCGTTGTAAAATGATGCTCCTGGGTAGCTTTCTATCTGAAGATCTGGATTTTCAAAGGGGGGTATTCTTGATAAATTGGAGTCCCCTATGAAGAGCCAGCGTTTGTGGGTTTCCAGCTTCCAGTCCGTTAGCTTTCTTGTGGTCTTGTCATGTCGGTGTGGTCGGTATCTTGGTTGGGCTGGTGGTGGTGTGGGGGGGTAAAGGTCGGGGTCTGAGTCAGGGTTAGGGTTAGGATCAGGGTTGGGGTTAGGATCAGGGTTAATGTCCGGGTTAGGGTTAGGGTTAGGATCAGGGTCGGGGTTAGGATCAGGGTTAATGTCCGGGTTAGGGTTAGGATCAGGGTTAATGTCAGGGTTAGGATCTGGGTTAGGGTTAGGGGTAGGGGTAGGGGTAGGGGTTAGGGTTAGGGTTAGGGTTAGGGTAGGGGAACAAAGCTCTTTCTCCCAGATTTTCCCTAAGAAGGGACCATCTGGGACAAGGAGTGTTGCACTCTCCTTCCAACGACTGAAACCCTCCCAGTTTATTTTCTGATGTTCAGGCCTTGTGGAAAGGTAGTATGAAGTCTTTTGATCCACTCTGCTTCCTTTTTCTTTCTTTCCATCTCTGTCCAGTTGGGGTTGCTCTCCAGTCCTGTGGCCTCCAGTGCTTCCAGCCCGTGCTGTAGGAAGTGTGCCACCAGGTGAGTCCTCCTTTCCCGCTGGTTCCGGATGTTGTACCTGTGTTGTGCCAGTCGGGTTCGGATGGAGTTACCTGTTTCCCCCACATAGGTCACCCCACACGTTTTGCACTGGATGCCATAGACAGCGTTACTGGTGTTTTCTGAGAGCGCCCTTTGCAACTGGAAGATTTCTTTGGTTTTGTTGTTTTGGATGGTAGTTTTTTGTTTGAAGTGTTTGGCTTTTGGTGTATTTGATCTGTTTTGTATCGGTTTTAGTTTGCTTTGGACTAAGTAATCCTGTAGGTTTTTGTTTTTTCTATATGCAGATATGATTTTGTGTTCCCTCAGGAGGTTTGTGTTTTCTAATATCGTGGTGAATGTAGACTTTAGTTTTTGGTTGGTTATTACGCTGAGTTGAGAATATGTTGTGATGAGGGGTATTATTTTGCTGTCATCAGGTGTTTTTCTGTTTAGAAATGTTTGTGCCACATTTTTGAGGAAACTTCGTGTGTATCCTCTCAGGCGTAGAGCTTGGAAGAGTATGTGTTTGGCTTCCTCAAAGTCTTGTTGTTGTGTGCAGATTTTGTGGAAGCGTAGGAGTTGTGATTTTACCAGTCCTTTGAAAGTATGTTTTGGGTGGAAGCTGTCTTTGTGCAGTAAGCCGTGTGTGTTCGTGTCTTTGAAATATACCTTGATGTCCAGTTTGCCTGTGTTGTTGAAGGAGGAACCCTTGTATGTGGTGGTGTCTAGGAAGTCTATGTGGTTTTCATGCTTGGTGTATTTGAGTTTAATGGACCTGTGGTGTGTGTTGAGGGTGTTAATGAATTCTTGAAAGGCCTGTGGGCCGTGCGTCCAGGTTCCCCAGATGTCGTCAAGGTACCTGAAGTAGTGTGTAGGTTTGTGTGTACATTTTGGGAATACTGTGGCTTCCCAATGGGCCATATAGATGTCAGCATAGGCCGGAGCAAAGCGTTTCCCCATAGCAGTTCCTTTTATTTGTAAGTAGTATTGCTCTTCAAATTCAAAATCATTTTTGTTGAGACTAATTTCCAATAGCTTCAGAATTTGTGTTTCTGGTCTGTTGCGGTCAGGGTATTTGAGAAACCACTCCCGGACTGCTTTCAGTCCCTCTGTAGTTTCAATGTTGGTGTATAAACTGTCAATGTCAATGGTGAACAGGAAGGCTTCCTGTTGTATTGTAGCATTTTTGACTTTGGCTACAAAGTCATAGGTGTCTTTGATGTAACTTGGGTGGTGTTTAGAAATGGGGTTGAGGAAATGGTCTAGATATTCTGCTATTCTGTAGGATTCACTGTTGCAGTCGGACACTATGGGCCTCCCAGGTGGAATTTCGTAGGGGAGTGGCCATGTTTCTGGGGCTTTATGAATTTTTGGGAGGAGGTAGAAAATCCTCGGTCGTGGTGATTCCTCTCCTCTTAGGTAGAATGCCTGTTTTTTTGTGAGGTGTTTTAGTTCAACCAGAGTTTGTAGGATTTGCCCTATTTCTAGTGCTGTTTGTTTGTACAGCGGTTCTTCCAAAGTAGTATAGTGTTCCTGATTATTTAATTGTCTGTGTGCTTCTGCAATGTATTGTTCTCTATCCATGATAACTATTGCACTCCCTTTGTCTGCTGGTTTTATGACTATATGTTTGTTTTCCTTTAAATGTTTTAAGGCTATGGTTTCCTCCTTTGTTATGTTGTGTGAGTCCCTGTATGGTCGGAGTTTTTGTAGAATTCTGTTGTCCTCTTGAATGATTTCCTGGATTTCTGGTGGCAGTTGGTTTTCCCCTGGTTCCCAGCTGGATTTAGGCAGGAAGGGAACCCTTTCTGTGTCGGTGTCTTTATCCTCAAAGAAGGCGGTCAGTTTAAGGCGACGGTGGTATTGTCGGATTTCGCTTTTCAGTCTGGTTTTCTGACCTTTCTTTGTCCCTACTGTGGGGACAAATGATAAGCCCTTATTGAGGAGGTTGATTTGTTCAGTTGTGGGGTGGAAGTTGTTGCTTAGATTTACAATATTTTTGTTGTTCTTGTCCCCCTCTTGTTCTGTGGCTTTGGGGCTTACCAGTTTAAATGTTGTGACCAGTGGTCTAGCATTTTTTGAGCTGTTGCGGTGGTCCAGTGAATTCCATCTCTTTCTGTCTTGAAAAGGGTTTCTTCCAGTTTGGGGAGGTATGGCATGTTTTGCTGTATGTGATTGTTTATTGTGTCCAGATTTTTCCTGAATTCTGGTTCCAGGTCTCTGGAGTAATTAATCAGTGGGATGTATATTTCTGCAGATGGGAAGGATCCCTTAGCTTCCCGTAGCATCTGTTGTAGTTGTTTGATAGCTGTTTCCTTTGCTTTTTGTGCCTTGTTATTGATTCCAAAGGATAGAATGATTTTCTCCACTCCTGAGTTCCGGGGGGTGTGTTGTAGGAGGTTTGCTGCGTTGTAAAATGATGCTCCTGGGTAGCTTTCTATCTGTAGATCTGGATTTTCATAGGGGGGTATTCTTGATAAATTAGAGTCCCCTATGAAGAGCCAGCGTTTGTGGGTTTCCAGCTTCCAGTCTGTTAGCTTTCTTGTGGTCTTGTCATGTCGGTGTGGTCGGTATCTTGGTTGGGCTGGTGGTGGTGTGGGGGGGTAAAGGTCGGGGTCTGAGTCAGGGTTAGGGTTAGGATCAGGGTTAATGTCCGGGTTAGGGTTAGGATCAGGGTTAATGTCAGGGTTAGTATTTGGGTTGGGGTTAGGATCAGGGTTAAAGTCAGGGTTAGTATTTGGGTTAGGGTTAGGATCAGGGTCGGGGTTAGGATCAGGGTTAGGATTAGGGTTGGGGATAAGGTTAGGGTTAGGGTTGGGGTCGGGGTTGGTGTTAAGGTCAGTATAAGCGTTAGTGTTAGGGCTGAGGTTAGGGTCAGAGCTAGAGTCCTGGGAGAGGTGTACCCTGGTGGTGTTGTTTGGGATACAGATTCCAGTTGGGGTGTTTCTCATGGTTCCCTCTGGTCTTCTCTGCTTTCTTCGGATCCTTTGTGGCATGGGGATCGGAGGAAAGTCATCTATTTCCGGAGTATATGATCTGGCTCTCATGGGGCCAGATTTCTGGGTTGGATGTCTGCTTTCCCAGTGTCTCTTCACTGTTTCTGGATGGGATTCTGCCTGGGTTACGTATGTCTCTTCTGAGCCATTTACCTCTTCCCTGGTTAGTGTGTCGAGTATTTGGAATCTGTTTGGAGACGTGGGGATAGTGGATTCCTTGTTGCTAAGTGTAGCAGTAACCATAGCTTGTGTATGGTCCAACGTGTCCTTCTGTATTTTCCTCCCATAATTTTTCTTTGCCCAGTTAGAGGCAACCGCGAAAGCTTGTTCCCAGCGGGGAAGCTCCAGGTCCTCCAGTCGTCTGGACAGATGTGTGAGAGTTTCCTCGTAGTGCTCTTCGAGGATCTGCAATGTGGTGTGGAGCCAGTTTTTGGCATTGCTTACTAGCTTTAAACATGTGAGTTTGGTTGGGTTGGCCGGTCTTATGAGGTGCTTGAGTTCCTCTGTCTTCCGTCGTAGGCTGGCGGGTGCCTGGTTCTCCCCTCCGGAAACTGCTGTGTTTTTTAGGTGGTGGACTGTCTGGATCATTTTGTAGATGATCCTGGTTCCTAGTTGGAAGGTATCCTGTCTATTTGATATGTTTGATGTGGTGTGGTTTGGTGTGTAGGAAGTGGCGGCGGTGTGGAGGGTGACCGTACGGTAGCGTGCGTTGTCAACTCTGGGTTGACGCATACCATAACGATCCATACTTACCAGTAAAATGCCTAAAGCTTCGTTGGCACCGTTAGGTTTCCACTGTTAGGCAATTTTACCTCTGTAGAGTCTGTGGCTCCGTGGAATGGCAATCTTGCTTTTTTCTGTGTCGCGACGTTTCGACCTGCCTGGGTCTTCTTCAGGCGTTGTTATGGGGCACTCTGTCCCTGTTGGCCTGTTCTTATCTTGTTTTCAAAGGGGCGGTGAGTGTAGTTCCTCCCAGGGGGGTGGTTTGAATACTATTGTCTGTATTTCTTTTGTTTCTGTGTGAGTAGGTGCAGTTTCAGTGGGTGAATGGGTTTCTGCTTTCCTGCTGGGGATTATGTATGGGCCGTTAACCTCTCAATAGGCCATTAGGGTCTTTTGTTTTCCTTCCTGGTACGACTGGTGTGTGGGCTGTGCAAGTTTCAATTGGTTTTAGGTCTTCTTTTGTTTGTTGCCTGAGTGCTGGAACAGTGACTGTGAAGAGTTCCAGTCCCTGTAGGATCTGGCTAGTTAGGATAGGGGAACAAAGCTCTTTCTCCCAGATTTTCCCTAAGAAGGGACCATCTGGGACAAGGAGTGTTGCACTCTCCTTCCAATGACTGAAACCCTCCCAGTTTATTTTCTGATGTTCAGGCCTTGTGGAAAGGTAGTATGAAGTCTTTTGATCCACTCTGCTTCCTTTTTCTTTCTTTCCATCTCTGTCCAGTTGGGGTTGCTCTCCAGTCCTGTGGCCTCCAGTGCTTCCAGCCCGTGCTGTAGGAAGTGTGCCACCAGGTGAGTCCTCCTTTCCCGCTGGTTCCGGATGTTGTACCTGTGTTGTGCCAGTCGGGTTCGGATGGAGTTACCTGTTTCCCCCACATAGGTCACCCCACACGTTTTGCACTGGATGCCATAGACAGCGTTACTGGTGTTTTCTGAGAGCGCCCTTTGCAACTGGAAGATTTCTTTGGTTTTGTTGTTTTGGATGGTAGTTTTTTGTTTGAAGTGTTTGGCTTTTGGTGTATTTGATCTGTTTTGTATCGGTTTTAGTTTGCTTTGGACTAAGTAATCCTGTAGGTTTTTGTTTTTTCTATATGCAGATATGATTTTGTGTTCCCTCAGGAGGTTTGTGTTTTCTAATATCGTGGTGAATGTAGACTTTAGTTTTTGGTTGGTTATTACGCTGAGTTGAGAATATGTTGTGATGAGGGGTATTATTTTGCTGTCATCAGGTGTTTTTCTGTTTAGAAATGTTTGTGCCACATTTTTGAGGAAACTTCGTGTGTATCCTCTCAGGCGTAGAGCTTGGAAGAGTATGTGTTTGGCTTCCTCAAAGTCTTGTTGTTGTGTGCAGATTTTGTGGAAGCGTAGGAGTTGTGATTTTACCAGTCCTTTGAAAGTATGTTTTGGGTGGAAGCTGTCTTTGTGCAGTAAGCCGTGTGTGTCCGTGTCTTTGAAATATACCTTGATGTCCAGTTTGCCTGTGTTGTTGAAGGAGGAACCCTTGTATGTGGTGGTGTCTAGGAAGTCTATGTGGTTTTCATGCTTGGTGTATTTGAGTTTAATGGACCTGTGGTGTGTGTTGAGGGTGTTAATGAATTCTTGAAAGGCCTGTGGGCCGTGCGTCCAGGTTCCCCAGATGTCGTCAAGGTACCTGAAGTAGTGTGTAGGTTTGTGTGTACATTTTGGGAATACTGTGGCTTCCCAATGGGCCATATAGATGTCAGCATAGGCCGGAGCAAAGCGTTTCCCCATAGCAGTTCCTTTTATTTGTAAGTAGTATTGCTCTTCAAATTCAAAATCATTTTTGTTGAGACTAATTTCCAATAGCTTCAGAATTTGTGTTTCTGGTCTGTTGCGGTCAGGGTATTTGAGAAACCACTCCCGGACTGCTTTCAGTCCCTCTGTAGTTTCAATGTTGGTGTATAAACTGTCAATGTCAATGGTAACAGGAAGGCTTCCTGTTGTATTGTAGCATTTTTGACTTTGGCTACAAAGTCATAGGTGTCTTTGATGTAACTTGGGTGGTGTTTAGAAATGGGGTTGAGGAAATGGTCTAGATATTCTGCTATTCTGTAGGATTCACTGTTGCAGTCGGACACTATGGGCCTCCCAGGTGGAATTTCGTAGGGGAGTGGCCATGTTTCTGGGGCTTTATGAATTTTTGGGAGGAGGTAGAAAATCCTCGGTCGTGGTGATTCCTCTCCTCTTAGGTAGAATGCCTGTTTTTTTGTGAGGTGTTTTAGTTCAACCAGAGTTTGTAGGATTTGCCCTATTTCTAGTGCTGTTTGTTTGTACAGCGGTTCTTCCAAAGTAGTATAGTGTTCCTGATTATTTAATTGTCTGTGTGCTTCTGCAATGTATTGTTCTCTATCCATGATAACTATTGCACTCCCTTTGTCTGCTGGTTTTATGACTATATGTTTGTTTTCCTTTAAATGTTTTAAGGCTATGGTTTCCTCCTTTGTTATGTTGTGTGAGTCCCTGTATGGTCGGAGTTTTTGTAGAATTCTGTTGTCCTCTTGAATGATTTCCTGGATTTCTGGTGGCAGTTGGTTTTCCCCTGGTTCCCAGCTGGATTTAGGCAGTTAGGGTTAGGGTTAGGGTTAGGGGTAGGGGTAGGGGTAGGGGTAGGGGTTAGGGTTAGGGGTTAGGGGTTAGGGTTAGGGTTAGGGTTCCACAGCCCGTGCTGTAGGAAGTGTGCCACCAGGTGAGTCCTCCTTTCCCGCTGGTTCCGGATGTTGTACCTGTGTTGTGCCAGTCGGGTTCGGATGGAGTTACCTGTTTCCCCCACATAGGTCACCCCACACGTTTTGCACTGGATGCCATAGACAGCGTTACTGGTGTTTTCTGAGAGCGCCCTTTGCAACTGGAAGATTTCTTTGGTTTTGTTGTTTTGGATGGTAGTTTTTTGTTTGAAGTGTTTGGCTTTTGGTGTATTTGATCTGTTTTGTATCGGTTTTAGTTTGCTTTGGACTAAGTAATCCTGTAGGTTTTTGTTTTTTCTATATGCAGATATGATTTTGTGTTCCCTCAGGAGGTTTGTGTTTTCTAATATCGTGGTGAATGTAGACTTTAGTTTTTGGTTGGTTATTACGCTGAGTTGAGAATATGTTGTGATGAGGGGTATTATTTTGCTGTCATCAGGTGTTTTTCTGTTTAGAAATGTTTGTGCCACATTTTTGAGGAAACTTCGTGTGTATCCTCTCAGGCGTAGAGCTTGGAAGAGTATGTGTTTGGCTTCCTCAAAGTCTTGTTGTTGTGTGCAGATTTTGTGGAAGCGTAGGAGTTGTGATTTTACCAGTCCTTTGAAAGTATGTTTTGGGTGGAAGCTGTCTTTGTGCAGTAAGCCGTGTGTGTCCGTGTCTTTGAAATATACCTTGATGTCCAGTTTGCCTGTGTTGTTGAAGGAGGAACCCTTGTATGTGGTGGTGTCTAGGAAGTCTATGTGGTTTTCATGCTTGGTGTATTTGAGTTTAATGGACCTGTGGTGTGTGTTGAGGGTGTTAATGAATTCTTGAAAGGCCTGTGGGCCGTGCGTCCAGGTTCCCCAGATGTCGTCAAGGTACCTGAAGTAGTGTGTAGGTTTGTGTGTACATTTTGGGAATACTGTGGCTTCCCAATGGGCCATATAGATGTCAGCATAGGCCGGAGCAAAGCGTTTCCCCATAGCAGTTCCTTTTATTTGTAAGTAGTATTGCTCTTCAAATTCAAAATCATTTTTGTTGAGACTAATTTCCAATAGCTTCAGAATTTGTGTTTCTGGTCTGTTGCGGTCAGGGTATTTGAGAAACCACTCCCGGACTGCTTTCAGTCCCTCTGTAGTTTCAATGTTGGTGTATAAACTGTCAATGTCAATGGTGAACAGGAAGGCTTCCTGTTGTATTGTAGCATTTTTGACTTTGGCTACAAAGTCATAGGTGTCTTTGATGTAACTTGGGTGGTGTTTAGAAATGGGGTTGAGGAAATGGTCTAGATATTCTGCTATTCTGTAGGATTCACTGTTGCAGTCGGACACTATGGGCCTCCCAGGTGGAATTTCGTAGGGGAGTGGCCATGTTTCTGGGGCTTTATGAATTTTTGGGAGGAGGTAGAAAATCCTCGGTCGTGGTGATTCCTCTCCTCTTAGGTAGAATGCCTGTTTTTTTGTGAGGTGTTTTAGTTCAACCAGAGTTTGTAGGATTTGCCCTATTTCTAGTGCTGTTTGTTTGTACAGCGGTTCTTCCAAAGTAGTATAGTGTTCCTGATTATTTAATTGTCTGTGTGCTTCTGCAATGTATTGTTCTCTATCCATGATAACTATTGCACTCCCTTTGTCTGCTGGTTTTATGACTATATGTTTGTTTTCCTTTAAATGTTTTAAGGCTATGGTTTCCTCCTTTGTTATGTTGTGTGAGTCCCTGTATGGTCGGAGTTTTTGTAGAATTCTGTTGTCCTCTTGAATGATTTCCTGGATTTCTGGTGGCAGTTGGTTTTCCCCTGGTTCCCAGCTGGATTTAGGCAGTTAGGGTTAGGGTTAGGGTTAGGGTTAGGGTTAGGGTTAGGGGTAGGGGTTAGGGTTAGGGTTAGGGTTAGGGTTAGGGTTAGGGTTAGGGTTAGGGTTAGGGTAGGGTTAGGGTTAGGGTTAGGGTTAGGGTTAGGGTTAGGGTTAGGATAGGGGTTAGGGTTAGGGTTAGGGTTAGGGTTAGGGGTTAGGGTTAGGGTTAGGGTTAGGGTTAGGGTTAGGGTTAGGGTTAGGGTTAGGGTTAGGGTTAGGGTTAGGGTTAGGGTTAGGGTTAGGGTTGGGTTAGGGTTAGGGTTGGGTTAGGGTTAGGGTTAGGGTTAGGGTTAGGGTTAGGGTTAGGGTTAGGGTAGGGGAACAAAGCTCTTTCTCCCAGATTTTCCCTAAGAAGGGACCATCTGGGACAAGGAGTGTTGCACTCTCCTTCCAACGACTGAAACCCTCCCAGTTTATTTTCTGATGTTCAGGCCTTGTGGAAAGGTAGTATGAAGTCTTTTGATCCACTCTGCTTCCTTTTTCTTTCTTTCCATCTCTGTCCAGTTGGGGTTGCTCTCCAGTCCTGTGGCCTCCAGCGCTTCCAGCCCGTGCTGTAGGAAGTGTGCCACCAGGTGAGTCCTCCTTTCCCGCTGGTTCCGGATGTTGTACCTGTGTTGTGCCAGTCGGGTTCGGATGGAGTTACCTGTTTCCCCCACATAGGTCACCCCGCACGTTTTGCACTGGATGCCATAGACAGCGTTATTGGTGTTTTCTGAGAGCGCCCTTTGCAACTGGAAGATTTCTTTGGTTTTGTTGTTTTGGATGGTTGTTTTTTGTTTGAAGTGTTTGGCTTTTGGTGTATTTGATCTGTTTTGTATCGGTTTTAGTTTGCTTTGGACTAAGTAATCCTGTAGGTTTTTGTTTTTTCTATATGCAGATATGATTTTGTGTTCCCTCAGTAGGTTTGTGTTTTCTAATATCGTGGTGAATGTAGACTTTAGTTTTTGGTTGGTTATTACGCTGAGTTGGGAATATGTTGTGATGAGGGGTATTATTTTGCTGTCATCAGGTGTTTTTCTGTTTAGAAATGTTTGTGCCACATTTAGGGTTAGGGTTAGGGTTAGGGTTAGGGTTAGGGTTAGGGTTAGGGTTAGGGTTAGGGTTAGGGTTAGGGTTAGGGTTAGGGTTAGGGTTAGGGTTAGGGTTAGGGTTAGGGTTAGGGTTAGGGTTAGGGTTAGGGTTAGGGTTAGGGTTAGGGTTAGGGTTAGGGTTAGGGTTAGGGTTAGGGTTAGGGTTAGGGTTAGGGTTAGGGTTAGGGTTAGGGTTAGGGTTAGGGTTAGGGTTAGGGTTAGGGTTAGGGTTAGGGTTAGGGTTAGGGTTAGGGTTAGGGTTAGGGTTAGGGTTAGGGTTAGGGTTAGGGTTAGGGTTAGGGTTAGGGTTAGGGTTAGGGTTAGGGTTAGGGTTAGGGTTAGGGTTAGGGTTAGGGTTAGGGTTAGGGTTAGGGTTAGGGTTAGGGTTAGGGTTAGGGTTAGGGTTAGGGTTAGGGTTAGGGTTAGGGTTAGGGTTAGGGTTAGGGTTAGGGTTAGGGTTAGGGTTAGGGTTAGGGTTAGGGTTAGGGTTAGGGTTAGGGTTAGGGTTAGGGTTAGGGTTAGGGTTAGGGTTAGGGTTAGGGTTAGGGTTAGGGGTTAGGGTTAGGGTTAGGGTTAGGGTTAGG